>NC_134470.1:10718881-10781381 GCF_964194025.1 Convolutriloba macropyga
CTGCATATTTTCTGATGGCTTGATTTCGGCAAAATTTTTAGCTTTCTTCCTTAACTCTACTCTAAGTCACCTGTAACTCCATTAATTTGCGATACATCAGTTTTGGACCCTGTTCAACACTTACAGTTGGCAGTTAGCTTTTCCAATAAATTGTTTACAGCAGGAGATCTCGCAAAAAAAAAATAATTTTTCGCAAGGTCATCTTACAATAAATAACAAGGGGACGCTGATTACGTATAGAACATTGGTTTCAATGGATTCAGTGTGCATAATGGCTCAGTTTGGTGGCTACTTCCTCGACACTACGCGAACACCCAGGTTGAGGTCGCGCTCGAAATCGCGCCTGATCAGACCGTCCCAGACAAGTGGGACCTCTGATCAGACCGTCCCAGACCGAAGTGACCTCTGATCAGACGAGTATGCGCTCGAAGATCATTGTGCGCTCGAAGTGCGCCCAAAGCTGCCTCTGATCAGACGAGTTCCAGACCGAAGTGACCCCTGATCAGACAAGTTCCAGACCATTGTCCAGACGAGTTCCAGACCATTGTCCAGATTAGAGTGCGCTCGAAATATAGTCCCAGACTAAAGTGCGGTCGATATCACCTCTGATCAGACAAAAGTGCGCTCGAAGTTGCCTCTGTTTAGACTAAAGTGCGTTCGAAATAGTCTGATCAGAGAATGATTTTGAACATGAACAAATCTCTCAATATCGTTATAATATATTCATTTCATCTATCATTTTATCAATCTTATATTCAACTAATAAAAAGCCAATCCTGAAAGTATTGCTAATAAAAATAAATGATGATCAAAAAATTGATAAAAAAAATACTGAGTATGCCATTTATTCATGCTTTTAACTGAATAAATGAACTTAGACAGCTTTGCATAAAAACGTCTTGATCTATTTTGATTCAAAATCTTTTCTTGAGGGGACCGGCAGTTTTTATCAGCTGGACTCCTTGGTTCTGATCAAACCCATCAGATTTTCAGATGAAGTTCTGATCAGAATGCTGTTTTATTGTTGACTCTTACCAGAGACAATAAAAGTCAGTATAAAAACAAAAAAACTTGAAAAAAAATTCGCACAAATTGGTCTCTGGTCAGACTAGTGTGCGCTCGAATCGGCCTCTGATCAGACTAGTGTGCGATTGAAACTGCCTCTGATCCGACCGTCCCAGAACAAAGTGGCCTCTGATCAGGCAAGTTCCAGACCATTGTCCAGAAAAAAGTGCGCTCGAAGCCTTTTCCAGACCCTGTAATTCGAGCGCACCGGGAACATGTGTGCGCTCGAAACTCGTCTGATCAGCGGTCACTTCGGTCTGGCCACCTCGACCTGGGCACTGATAATTGCCGGCACCCGCGCAAATTTTCTACTTCTTATTGATTGAAGAAGGAATTTAAATTAAAAGACGTTTAAGCAGAGAGAATAGTTTAGTATGTAAACAAAATTTAGTTAGAGTGGTTTGCTGCGATGTTAGGAATGGTTTTAATGACAGCAAAAAGAATTACTTTTGGTCGGTCCCATTATCAGTTCGGTCAGCCTGGGGCAATTTACCTAAGGCAACTCCTGATCCGTCTGTTTTGTTATGATTGTGCGAAGCCTCCCAGGCCTTGGCCTCGACTTATGAAAAGACTTTAAAAGACTAGTAGGAGGGCGGAGTTGACTATAATTACACGGTCGAGCTTCCTAGTTAAAGCCGAGGTAATATCTTTTCATGGGTAGAGCTTAAGTCTTTTCATAACGAAGAAAGTCCAGCTAAGGTCCTTCCATGGGTCCACCATTAGTAATTTCATAACAAACAAAGTCGAGTAAAGGTCTTTTCATGGGTCCATAATTAGTCTTTTTATAAGTCTGTTTTTTTCAAAATCAGAAATTTTTCATTTTTTCTGCTAATGTACATACAGAAGCAGAGTATGACTAAAAGGCTTTGCAACATAGCAGTTCAACTTAAGAAACAGCTGGAAAACTGCCAAAAGCCTTAAGTCTTCGTGAAATCTTAAGAAAGAGTAATGGCAGCTCGGGTATATTACCACATTATTTGATTCAATGAAACCAGCTATCTTAAGTGTATTGGTCATAGTCCCATTAGCCATGACAAAATTTCGGCGTTATTCAGTTTGCTTTCCCCTCCAAAATTATTAACTATCATTCTCTGAAAATAATGGAGCTTTTTGAGGGATTAGTTGTTCTTCTGAATCGTAAAAAATAAAGGAGCATGCAAGCTGACTACGTTTTATGCAATATTGCACGACAATTTTAATGGCAAAAAAGACTTATGAAAAGACCAATGATGGACCCATGAAAAGACATTAACTCGACTTTGTTTGCAAAAATTGTGTCGGGCTGAAGTCTTTTGTGAAACTTTGAGTCCACCTAAAGTCCTTTGCGAAAAATCTGAGTCGATCTAAAGTCCAGAATGTCTTAAAGTCCAGCTAAAATCTTTTCACAGCTCAAATTAGTCGAGTTTAGTCTTTTCATAGTACATTTGGGTCGAGCATTGTCTTTTCATAAGTCTGTACCTAGACCTGGGCTGCGCTTTGCTTCATCAATTGTCTGTTTGGAATCTCTGTCTTCTGTCTGCCTTGGGTAAGACATAAATCAGGTAGAAAATTTTTGAAAAATTGAATAACATCTTTGACCTGGAAGCACAAAATTCTTCAGTTTTTTTCTTGATATGAGTGAAACTCGCATAAATATCTTCATAAGTGGCCAGAGTGTTGCCACTATACTCCCGAAGAATGTCACTGACAAATCGGGCAAGATCAGAAATTGGCAGATGGGAATGTTTTTGTTTATATTTGGAGCCAACCGAAGGGCAAATGAATGTGTGAACTCTTCTGTCCAAAGTTCTGGAATTATTCCAAGGAACTATTAAAGCCCCCCCCATTTCAAATGTCATTTATCCTATTGCCCATAATCAGTTTAATTGTGCCATAAAGGAAGTTTTAATTTCTTGGGGGCGGGGGGTTCTAATGGGAAACACGCGAAATCCTAACCCCCTGACGTGAGCTTGGTTGTGGGAGATGAGATGACCTGTTCGAATTTTACACATATAAAATACCCTATATTTTGCCGGAACAGAGCCAAGATTCCTTTCACTCAGGTTGGGATTAAAATAACAGACGAAAAATGAAAAAAGGACATTTCAAGTGTGCGCTGTTTTGATGTTTCTGAGAATATACATAGATTGGTACCAATGTCACTAAGCATAAGAGATGATATTTAAGAATTATAAGAATTAAGTTCAAATAGCAAGCATCTCAAACGGGGCATTATGGTTTTCTCCTTTTTTGTATATAGGATATTATTTTCTTAATACCAATTTAGTTCGTTTTGGACTGCTTTGCTGAGCAACTGCTATTTAAAACTACATTAGCAGAATGAACAGAAAAATGACTCAAAGAAGTCAAAAAGATTGCATACAAAAGTAAAAAAGGCCGTGAAGTAAAACGCAAAACGAAGTAAAACTAAACCGAACAAAGAGGCTCGTTAATGTGCGTTCGCACATGATGCTCCGCCCCGAGCGCATTTACATTTTTGACTTAATTGTCAACTAAATGAAAACAAAAATAAATGTTTCAGTTTAAAGAAAACGTGATAAAACCTAACTACTGATTGATTTACATAAACCATGCCTTATTATAGCGCTCACGAGATCGGCCATAAAAAGACTACGAGAAAAGCAATAAAATAAGCAAAAACAAAAATATCACAGCAAAAACTAATTATCTAAAATTAAAAGCACCTAGTAACAACGTCAAGATGCAATCGGACAAACCTTTACTACCTTAACTACACAAATTTACTTTTTTCGAACTATACTGCAAAGGGACATTTGTCTTAATGAGACTAAGTAACAAGTTGACAAAAAGATGAAATGATGAGGCGAAATTCGAAAATCAATAAACATTTTTTAAACTCACTAATTTTTTGAAGTCTTAAAAATAATTAGCTTTTAACAAAATGATTCTGGATAAATTTAATTAAAAATCATTATGAAACAAATAGGACATGTCTTTGGTTAGACTAAGCCATAGGGACGGACTAAAGATGCAGAAAAACTCAAAAAACTACAAACAATTTTAAAAAAACAAATAATTGAAGCCATTAAAAATCATTAGCTAATATCTGAATTTCTTTTCAATTTTCAACTAATCTAATTCCGCTTAAATTGTTTTGAAATATAAAATAACTTCATTTGGGCGGCATTTGAAAACCATTGCGATCTGTTATTAAGAGAATGTGCTAAAAGAAGCGAAAAAGAAACACAAATACAGCACTCACTAAACTTTTATGAAAACGCATATTGTCCCACAAACAACACATCATTTACGGCATAATATCAGTAGACAACCTGATTTTTAAAATATAAGGAATTGGATGGGACCTCTCAATGATGAGAATAAGTTACAAGTTGAGGAAAAGAACAACAAAATCTTAAAAGATTGAAAAATCTTTCAAAGTGGATAATATTATAAACTTTAAGACTATTCGCTACAAACTGACTGCTTTTTTAACATCACACATTAAATCCTCAATTACAAACTGATGAGACCGGTCTGCATTGTACGGCTACCTAAAAATTAGTTAAAAAAATAGGCAAAACTGCAATTTAAAAAAAATGAGTTAGAAAAGTGTCGAAGCCATTAGAAAGCGAACTTTTCCACAAAAATTTTTCTTTTTTCAATTAATTTTTTTAATTGCAATGAAATTTTTTTTAACAATAACATTTCAAAATAACAGAAAATATGAACAAATGTATTAAAAATACGAAGTTTTTGAGAAAACCCTTAGTGTCAACACCATTAAATTAAATAGCTTTCAACGGAAGCCAATAAAAACGCTTAAACATGCCTCGTGGGGATGAAAAAGACGTCTGCCAGCCAAAAGTCATCAAATCGCTGGTACAATGAGTCATTGTCTATGAAAACGACAACAATTACTGTCAAAACTCAAAAATTCAGTAGAAAAATGCGACTAGAAAGTGTCGATGCCATTTGATGCCATTTTTCTACGAGACACTTTATCTATGATCCAATGAAAATGTTTTATAAGCCTTTGGAAACTATCAACAGTAGGTTTATTTGATAGGATTTCGAAAGGAACCAAAATCATCAAAAAAAATCCAAAAATTAAAAAAAAAACAATTAAAGACTCGTGCATCGAAGTCATAAAACAAATAATTAGAAGATACAGCGCTAAAAAAATTAAAATTTTGTCCAAGTAGAAAACAAAGGAGCCGATAACTACTGAGAGTTTTGTATGGTTCATGAAAATAAATTTAAGATTGTTAAAAGTTCAAAAAATTTTGCAAAAAATTACTTTTGAAGACTTAGCAGGCATTATTTACAATAACTTTTAACGGAAGTCAATAAAAACGCCAAGTTAAGACTAAAAAAGGAGGAGTAAGATGTTTTTAATTCATCGTTGAACATTACGACATCACAAAAAATCTTATGACTATGAAAACAACAACACATACAGACAACAACCAAAAATTCAGAAAAAAAACTCGAGATTATAGTGTCGAAGCGTATTAAACAATAAATTTTTACCTAAACTCTTTATCTATGATCTATGAACGTGTTAATAAAACCAATGACAGCTATCAATATTAGGAAAATGTAATAAGACTTCAACAGGATCCAAAAATACAAATTTATCCGAAATTTTAAATTTTTTGAAATCTTGTTGTATTGAAGTCATAAAACCAATACGTAGAAGATAAAACCGCTCGGCAGATTGTTTTCTGTTGCAGTAGAAATAAATAGGGGATCATATTCATACTGAGTCTGACTTACATCTGTCTAGAATAAATTTAAGATCGGTTGAAATTCAAAAAAAAAATTTAAAAAAATATTAAGACTTAACAGCCATTAAAATCAATAACTTTCAATGGAAGTTGATAAAAACGCTCAGATAAACCTAAAAGTGAGGACAAGTATGTAATCATGCATTTCTTGCATTGTTTGGCAATAAGTCATCACAATAAGTCTTATGACTGTTAAAACAACTACAAAACCGGTCAAAAACCAAATATTCAGTAGAAAAGAGCGACAAGATAGTAGTGTCAAAGCCATTTGAAACACAATTTTTTCTCTGAGAACTTTATGTAAGATTCACTTAACGTCTTCTCTAAGCCTATCGAAATTGTCAACAGTGAGAATATTTGATGCGATTTCGAAAGGAATCAAATTTACCAAAAAAAAAACAACCAAAAAATTTAAAAAATTAAAACTCGTGCATCGAAGTCATAAGACAAATAGTTAGAAAATAAACTACTGAAAAAAATAATTGTTGTTAAAGCAGACAAGAATGGAGCCGATCATTACCGAGACTTTTCTACAGTTCACGAAACTAGGAGTATGATTGGTAAATGTTCAAAAAAATTTGGCAAAAAATTATATTTCAAGACTTAGCAGGCAATAATTACGCTAAGTAAAGACTCGTCGGGAGGAACGAGAATTACTTTTTTCATGGGTGATCATTAGGACATCTAAAAAATCTTTTGACTACGAAAACAACGACCAATATAGTCAAAAAACAAAAATTCATTGGAAAAGAGGGAAAAGAAATTGTCGAACCCATTCAAACTAAGCTTTTTTCTAACAACTTTGTCTATTATGCATTGAACGTCTTCTCTAAACCAGTTTGAGCTATCAAAATGGTGATGATGGGTTAAAATTTTAAGAGGAACCAAATATAAGAAAATATCCAAAAAGTTCTTTTTTTGAAATCTTGTGGCATCGAAATTATAAAACCAATAGTTAGAAGAGAAAACCGCTAACCAGATTGATTTAGGTTGCAGAAAAAGGGAAGGCGTCCTGTAATCATTGAGACTCACTTACAGTTCAGGAAACAAGTTTAAGATTGGTTAATGTTCAAAAAAAGTTCCAAAATTTTATTTCAAGTCTTAACAGCAATTAGGTGTCCACTCAGAGCTCTAGATAGGTTCACTTAATGCTCATTACGAAACTAATTGCACTTTTAGCCATCAAATTCACGCAATAGGACTCCGAAAATTTAGTAAAACTTCAAAAAGAATGTCAAATTTTTATTAAAAATTACGAAAACTTAGAGTCGAATCCAAAAAAAAATCAGCGATTCCTTGAAAACGATTTTTTTCTTTGAAATTTGTAATTAACGGAAAAATTTTCGATATGAGAAGTTACTAGTTTCTGGCTGACATAAAAAAAAACAAAAAAAATGAAAAGGCTCTAAACAAAACAGCTCTCAAGTAGAATTCGAATTTTTTTTTGTAGTAAACTTCCCTATGAGACCAGAACTAGTCTTTTTATCGCTTTTTGTCTATTAGGAACACCAAAATTGATTCACTTTGTGGCATGAAGTATAACTTTGAAATAACACTAATTCCGAATTCTACGCTTGACGAGGTTTTTTATGATACCACTCACATATCTCTACGATGAATATATCGATCGGCCAAAATTGTCTGAATACAAAAAACCCATTTGAGTATATAGTTCATCCCCCACAAATGGGGTCGGAACAAAAATGCTGAACGGAGTGAAGAAACATAGGAGAACAATTTCTGATACAATTCAAAAAACTTCCATTGAAAAAACCAATTAAGTAGGCCCCAAGATTGAACTGGATACGACGTTGAAGTTAAATTGAACTCAACAAATGTGTTGAAAAGAAGACAAATTGCTACATGTGAACAAGAATGACTAGAATAATAAGAATAAGGCTCAAATTTTTAAAGTGAAACGTTTGTTTGTGGGAAAAATCTCTAAATTCGGTGAGGAACACGTCACAAAAAATCATTTCTAAAATTGGGCAGCTGCTCAAAAAAGAAAAAATAATATAAAAAATTTTAAATTTTAAGCGAAAAAAGAGTAGATGTTTTGGTTTTCTTCAAATTGATCACATTCGATGACACTTTTTCTGACGAAAAATGTGTTAGATTGGTTTTTTCATGAAATTATGTTAAAACAGAAAACTAAAGTGGGATAATGTAGCTGATAAATCAAATCAAAGAAGCAAAGTAACTGACCGCTCAATTGTTACAGGTAATCCGTTTAGAAGCTTGAAAATATTAAACTTTGTACTACACCAGCACCCCTACTCTTCAGAACGATATACTTTCTGCCTTTTGATTTTGGGTTGAATATATAAAATTTAACAAATATCGTTATAAATACAACGAAAGTTAAAAATTGTGCCCCCAAAATGCCAGTCATTTTGAGAAAAACTTCAGTGGTGAACTCCCTTCAAATCTTATATCACGTCAAATCAAGCTTTAAATTGCTTCTTCTTGCAAACTAATTATCTTTTGAATAATTTTTGGGAGTTTTTGCAAGAAAGCCATCCGTGCTCGCCCCAAATCTTGACACTGTAATTTCTGGAGAACCGTAGACAATTTAATGAGTTGAAAACTCCGCATGAACTGGAAAAGATGGTTCTGTTGCGGACGCTTCTAATCTAGAGACCCCCTCTCATTGCCATATTCAGTCAATGTTTTTCAGCCAGAGGGATGGAGAGTAAACTTTCAAATATAATTAAATTCAATATTAAAAGTAAAAAAAAAACAAATAGACTTTAAACAAAAACTGTTCAGATAAAAATCTGCTAAGATTTTCAGAGGTGAGACTATTAGCTTTTCAGCAATCAAAATAGATTTTCTTTGAGCATTTTTCATTTTTTGAGAGAGCAGCTGAATCGCTGCAATTTTTACAACGTTTAAAAGTGCAGCCAGCATCTGTTCACAATATCCCTTGTCAAATCAGATTAAAATTGCGAACAAAAATCAACATATAAGGAAATGTGACAAAAAATGAGAACGACACGATGTTGGAAAATACGGAAACAGTATGTATACTACTGTGAACTATCTTTATATGTATAAGCACTTGCAGTTCAAAACAAGAAACAAATAAGACAAGATGAGTGTCTAATAATCAAATCAAAAGTGGAAAATCACCGAAAACATAACGGTTCATTTTCAAAAACTCTACGTCGGTGATCTCAAAAAATTTGGCTCTTTAGATCAAAAAGGTAGTCTGATATAGCTCTAGTATACTTGGAAAAAATAAGAGAAAATTTCAGCAAAGAAACAATATTTTTGATAGAGAAAATCGACATAATGATACATCAAAAACGATGCATCATAAAAAAAAACAATTTTAAAAACTTTTGTGGAAATTGTATTGGTAATTGAGTGACAAGAGCAAAAAAAGTGAACTAATAGTGCCCATCGTATTAACGTTCACAATAATTAAACCTCTTTATCTCATCGAAAAGGGGCAAAAAATCGAAAAAAAACTTAACTAAGATAGCAGGTTTTTATTAGAAGATATCACTTGTCTGTTTCGTTAAGAAAAAAAAACTCAATCGGGCGCAATTTTTAGAACAAAACAAAACCTAGTGAGCTGTATTAATTGAGAGCTGCTAAATCCGATAAAAAAAATTAACGACTGGAGCAAAAGACTGGTAACCAATAAACAAAACAGAAAAACTAACGAAGAAGGACAAAAGAGCCCTGTTGATTTCTTGTTTTAACGAAAACTGAAACGAAAACGACTTTTCCAATTTGTTCTTCGAGTTATACAGAATTTACTCCTCAGTTCAATAAACCTGAGCACCCAGATCTCCGCAGACTGTAGCTTTGGGTCAACATCAAACCTAATTCACGAATTTGTGTTGAGGTACAGAAAGCACAATTCTATTATGATCTTCAAGTTTTTTTTGAAACAATAATCAGCCTCGTTCCTCAGAATGTGCTTTCTGGATGAAACATTTTCTGCCAAGAGCTGTTTTTTAAACACAGAAAATCTGATTTGCTTTTCCATAAAAAATTACACGTCAAAGGTGGTCTAGAAATTTTTTTCTACTATTTTTGGAAAATAACAGTATCGCTGATAATTGTTTTCACTATTTTTTTGAATTTCAATTTTGCTGACGCAAGACTCCTTAAGAGCACTTTCTCGTTCTAATTTTTTTATCTATAGACTGTCCAGCTCTTCATATCGCCTGTTCATTTCTTTTTTGAAAGTGCCAATGACAACAATTAAAGAATATATATGTAAATATTTTTTATCAGATTTTGCTATTCTTTGTTTTGAAAAAGTTCCCTTTTTCAGAATTCACAAAATTCCATTAATTTCACAAAAGACTCTGCACGAAGTTTCTAAATTTTTGATTTGCTAGTTTCCATGAAGTAACAACCACAGTAAACAAAATAGCAAAATGAAAAAAAAATAATAAAACAGTTTTCGTCGTTTCAGGAAGGAGCCCGAAGATACTGCCTTCTTCAGGCTTCTTCCCGAAGATACTGCCTTCTTTTCAGTTTTATTACCATCTATAGTGACTTATTGGCCATTTTTCTAATTATTTAGAACGGATCATCTGCAAAAATTCTTTTTTTAATCATTGACAAGCTGAGTATTAATTGTGAGCTAAACGGGATCTATGAGCTAGGGAGAGAAAAACGAAATTGAGCAAAATAACGTATTTTTCTTTCTATCGTAATTGTCTTGACCTGAATAGCTAAACAAGTAGTTTAAACCAGAAGTTCACTTAATTAACATGATATCAACAATCAACACTGTTTATGAGAACATATGCTAAAATTTATCTGATTTTCACGCAAGAAAAAGAGTTCACAATGCAATTGATACTCAGCTTGTCCATTACTAGGAATCAAGTTTGGAAGCTCAATTATGACAATTGAGATCTTAGGGCTCTTTCTCAAACTGCATATATTGTTATTTTGTTTCTTTCTATTTTTCTTTCAAATATAATGTGTTTGCTATTTCATGGAAACAAGCTTGTCGACAATTGAAAATTAATTCGCAAAATTCTTTGAGTATTTAATTGAACTTTATAAATTATAACAAATGGGAGTCTTTCCAAAACAAAGAATAACCAAAAAAGTTAAAAAAAATTATTGTCATAGATATTCTTTAATTGTTGTTATAGGCATTTTCAAGTAAAAAAAGTTAGAGAAGCGCTATAAAGTCTTTAGATGAAAACAAATAAAAATCAGAAAGCGTTTTTAAGGTGTCTTGAGTCAGCCAAAAAGGAACTTCAAACCAAATACTGAAAAAAATGTCAGTGATACTGTTACTTTCCACAATTAGTAGCAAAGCATATTTCAATACAAAGATCGAAGTGTACTTTTCCACAGAACAGCAAATCAGTAACCTCGTATATCATTGACAGACAAGTCTTCAAGCGTGTGATTTCATGTGTTTAAAACACACAGCTGTTGACAGATAGTGTATCATCCAGAAAGCAAATTCTTCTGACCGAGCCTATATCTAATGTTTCAAAATACTCGAAGAAGTTCATAATAAAAATGCAGTAACTGTACCTCAATACAAAATCGAGAAATGAGTTTGATGCTGACACAAGGGTGCAATCTGAGGAAATCTGGGTTTGCTTATCACACAGAAGCGTAAATCTTGGATAAATCAAAGAACAATTTTGAAAAAAAAAATTCCATTTCAAATTTTGTTAGAACAAGTAAACAACAGGGCTATTTTGTCTTTCTTGGCTATTTAATCTATTTTTTTATGGTTTAAAATTTTTCAGGCCCTGCTGTTATTCTTTTTGTTCATCGGGCTGAACAACTCTCACAAGAAAACTTTTCCAATTGTCTTTTTTTGGTTTCAGGCTAAGTTTTCTCTTTTGTCTTTCAATTATTGCTTTTAATTCAAACCCCTGCTTATTTGGGCAGAATACCATATGCTAGACTAAATTTCTTTTTCTATCAAAATTCGCCCAATTGATGCATTTAACCTAAAGAGACACACAAGTAGAATCTCCAAAAATAAAAACTAGAAGAGCTTGGAAAATAGTTACAGTAGGTTTCTTCGCATTCGCCCCTCTTCGAGAAGATACAGAGAATAAACTTTAGTGACGATTAGAATGATTGCCAATATTTGTTTGCTTTTTTCCTCTCTTTTCATTCAAATACCAATATATTTCGCAAAAAATTGTTAAAATTGTCTTTTTGTGCTCTATCATGTTTGCTGTTTTATCTGGCCAGTTCTTTTCTGGCTAAAATTTCTTCTTCTTTTCTTCTTTTTCTTCTTTGAAACTTTATCCTATTTTGCAAAAAAAAAACTAGAGCAATATCAGTCTATTTTTCAGGTCTAAAGAGCCCAATTGGTTGAGCCGAAACAATCGCTACGTATTTTAATGAGGCTTCTTTGTTCTTGTTGTTAGTCAAATAGTGATATATAGCAGCAATTTTATCAGCTAATACATATAGAGCAATAATTTGTAAATAATTTGTAAATAATTTGTAAATAATTTGTTAATTTCTTCCAGCTTTGAGTTCTTGGCTATTTTACGCCGAGCGCCGCTCAGTTTCGATTTCAACATACAAAATCAATTAAAAAATAATTTTACTTCATTTCAATTCTTATCAACGTTTTATTAAAAACGATCGTTTGAAAAACAGCCGCTTTTTAACATTCAGAACAAAATTTTTTTATTGGTCACTGGCGAGTTCAGCTTTTCCGATCTGTACAATCACGCACTCACTGGTTTTAACTTATAAGATCCAACAACAAAAAATTGGGTATTTTATTGAATTTGTTTTCAGACTTGAAAAAACTTGTTTAGCTAATAGTAATTTTTGCGTTTCAAATTGTGGTTCTGCATTTAGAATGAGCTAATAGTACCGGTTACATTTTTCAAAGTGCAGCATTGACTACCAATAAAATTTGTGCAAAAAAACGTCAAAAGTGATTGTTTGGAAATTTAATAGAATTATGTACCAGTGAAGCTTCAGATTTCCTTAAATGTCATTATTTGATTGATACAACCAAAACGCTCAATATAGTTGTATGATTTTTTATTTTAGTTGAACTCTTGCCGATTTGAGTTTTCTTCATTTAGTTATTGAGTTATTTTGCAGTGTTTTTTATTACCATTGGGATGGAAAAATGTTTTCATCTCACAACAGCTCCACGAACATAGTTCCCATCTGTTTATCCTTTTTCAGCACTGAAAAATTTTTTTATACCAATTTGTTCTACACAACATAATTATTTAAATGCAAAGCTTACATATTTCTATTATAATTTGTGCTTAAGAGTACAATAAACATATATTTAGTTGCATAGTCAATTTTTGATCCAATAATTAAATTCGAATGTAAAGCTATTTTTTATCTCATCGTGTTTTACTATTATTAAGGAATATCTCAGCTAGACATAATCAATGGGAGGTTACCTTTATCCTTTTTTGTGCGGTAGGTCACTGTAAATTTTTAATTAAAAACAATTTATCTTGTGTACAATTATTTTCTAGTCGCTCATGAAATTTGAGAAATACAACAAAAATGCAAATGAAAAAATGATCAATTGACAAAATGTTTTCCCCAACAAAATAGTTTGATTTATGGTCAAAAAAATTATGTGATTCTGAAAATATTGTGTATTCATTAATCTTGTAAGTTAGAAAGAAATGGTTTAGTTGTGCAACGGTGCAACAGTTAATTGTTCTCAATGTTTTAATTGTAGTGCAATTATCGCTGTCCTCAAATTCTCTTCGAACGCCGTCAAAATCTCATTTGATATTACTTTGGCAAAAGATGTGCTTTTGTATACGATACAGATTCATTAATATAAAGATACAAAACATCGGAAAAATGGTTTTTTGGCATTTTTTCACCATTTTTTTGGCTTTTCTTCACTGAAAAAATCTATATCTACAGTTTCAAAGATGCGTTGTGTGTCATCAAGTTTGATCCAGAGATTGTGTCGTGGTCGATAACACGGGTCAAAGATTTCAATAAGTTGAATTTTAAATTAAATTTTGAACCGAAAATATACAAAAATTAGCTTGTATTTATAGTGGTTATCTATGCGAAAATATACAGAGAAAAATTAGATTAGCTAAAAATATTTCACATGATTGGCATGTGAATAGATCTTAACTCCGAATCCCGGAGGTGATTTTCTATTTTCATCAAAATTTCATGACAATCATATATGGCTTGGGTACAATCGAGTTCAATAGTTGGAGGTCGGTGGATGTTAAAACCAGTTTTCTGTTGTTGGGAGAATTTGCTTCTGACATATGATTGATAGGTCATTAAGATAATGATAGCGCCAAAACAAAATTAGAATTGAGTTTAATTTTGTGGCCATTTCTTATCGACACAGCAATAAAGTTCGTCAGGTAAGTTCTTCTTTCGTTCTTTGAAATTTTAATAAAGAAAACTTCTAAGTTTCTTGATGTTTCTTTGAAACCATCACATCCTTCCTCCTTTTTTAAGCAAGTTTGTGGGTATAGGTTCTCCAAATCTGTCGGGTTGTTTTCTGTTTCTTGTTGATGTTCGTGATGGCTCTGAGGTTTCGGGTTGTTGGTGCTCTGCAGCTGATGTGGCTGCAGAAGCTTCATCTTGAAATTAAGGTCCCACATCTGTACTCTGAAATTGTTGTTTTGATTGAGATATGGTCTCCTCCACTGTTGGTTCAATTTTCAAATTGTCCTCGTCTAGTCTCGCAATTTGGTTGTCGCTCACTAGAATAGTCCGTGCTGAGTTTTCGGGCTGTATGAAAGATGTGTTCAAGCCCTTCCTGATGATGAAGATAGCAGGAACTGTCTTTGTATTTTCGTTGGCCTTGAAAAGAATGGGTTCGCACAAGTCGAAATCTGCTATTGCTGGTAGTCTCACTCTGCGTCCCAACAGGAGTTCAACTGGAGTTTTGCTCCTCGTCTTTGAAGTGTTGCGATGTGTCGTCAGTGCCCTTTGCAGGAATGCTCCAAATGACACATTAAGGTTGGGACACGCTTGAAGTGTCCGCTTCACTGTCTGAACTGCTCTTTCAGCTAGCCTATTAGCTCTTGGATGATAGACGGGTGATTCTATTTTCTTAATTTCCAGTGATTCACACCACTGTTTAAGGTCACCACTTACAAATTCAGGACCATTATCAGAAACTAAAGTTTTTGGTATTCCGAATCTTGCAAAGATCTGACTAAAATATATTTTAACTGTTTCTGATGTTCTATTTCCCGCGGGGAAGGCTTCTATCCAACCAGAACCCGTCAACAATTACTAAGATATTGCCTTGGTCCTTAACATAACCCCAGTCCATGTGGAGCCGTTCCCAAACGTCGGCTTCTGGCCACGTAGAGACCGTTTTTCCCAGGCTAGGCCTGTTCAATTGACAATTCTTACACTTACTAACAAAGTGTTGGACGTCTTGGGTAATGCCAGGCCACCATGCTATCATTCTGACTGATGCCTCAGTTGCATTCTTTCCGGGATGTGTCTCATGCGCTTTTGCCAAAACCAAGTGTCGTAGTTTGGGTGGAATGAAAAGAACAACACCTCTGAAGATGATTCCATTATGTAAAGTAAGTGCATCTTTCTGTTGTTCGAATCCTTTTTCCGCTTCTGAACATTGTTTCCAATTGCCGCTTTTGATTCGTTTCATTATGTCCTGGAAGAGTCTGTTTGTTCCAAGTTCAGTTTTGATTTCTGCTTGGTTCACCAAATCACTGTGGGCGAAGTAGATGTTATTGATTGCGAAGCAGACTCGATCGTTGTCCGATTCGTCTTCGCCAAAATCCATTCTGCTCAAAGCATCTGCATGGGGTATCTGCTCTCCTGGTGTGTACCTCAACTCATAGTCGAAACTCATTAGAGCTATTGCCCATCTTGTGATTCTCGCTGATGCTGTCTTCGGGATCTCCTCGTCTGATGCAAAGAGTTATTTGAGTGGTTTGTGGTCTGTCTGTAGGGTAAATCGTCTTCCAAGAAGGAATTGTTTTAGTCTTGTGACCACAAACACAATTGCCAGTGCTTCCCGTTCTATGTTCGAGTAGTTTTGCTCCGCTGGAGTCAATTTTTTCGATACATATATGACTGGATGTCCTTCTTGCGAAAGAACTCCGCCAATGGCTTTTTCAGAGGCGTCAGTAGTAACTGTTGCTTCTTTTTGTATACTATATGGCTGTACTAGTGGGTTAGCACATAATTCATTTTTTATGTCTTCAAAGGCTTTTTGTTGCATTTTGCCCCATGAGAAATCGCTATTTCTCATGTTATTTAATGGTAGCATTTTTGTTGCAAAATCAGGAATCATTCTTCCGTAAAAATTAGCTAGGCCAACAAACGATTCGAGTTGTTTATTGTTAGTTGGTGCTTTTGCACTTTTTATTTTTTCAACTTGTTTGGCATCTGGTGCTATTCCTTCCTTTGAAATGGAGTATCCCAAAAAGCTAACGCTATCGACTGGTTTTGAGTTAGATTTTTTCTCATTAATAGTAAAAATTTTTTCACGTAGTCGACTCTTGACTGCAAGCATTCTCTTGTCGAACTGCTCCTTGGTAGTTCCATACACCAACACATCGTCTTGAAAGATCACAACACCTTTGATTCCTTTGAGTGTTGATTCTATGCAATTCTGGAAGATTGAAGAAGAGTTTTTTAATCCCTGAGGTAGTCGGCACATCTTGAACAGTCCCTGAGATGTGTTGATTGTGCATATATCTTTTGCTTCTTCGTCAAGTTCAATTTGATAGTAGGCATCTGAGAGGTCAATTTTGCCAAAGTATGAGGCCCCATGTAGGTTGTGGAAGATCGTCTCCATGTCCGGTATTGGGTAGTCCTCATCCATGACCTTGCCATTGATGTGCACTTTGAAGTCCACGCAAAGTCTAAGTTCTCCACTCTTCTTTCTCTGCCACACCACTGGAGATGCATTAGTGACTCCTCCTGGCTGTACCGGTTGAAGAATGCCTTGTCTGACCATTTGTTCCAGCTTCTCTGTGACCTTGTCTTAGAGAGGTAGAGGTATTTTTCTGGCTTTGCAGAACATTGGCTGTGTTCCTGGTATCAGCTTCACATGAGCTTTGTAACCCTTCACCGCAGGTAGGTGCTCGGCTGTGATGTTGTTCACACCGTGCTTCGGTAGAAGGTCTCTACCAAGTAGTCCAAATTCTTTATCAGACTGCACAACTGCTAGTTGTTTTTGCGTGAGCCTGCTTCCGTTCCCCTCAACGTCGCAAGTAAGTGATCCCAGAAGCGTTAATTGATGACCATCATAAGCTTCAAGATGTCTTATCTTACCATCCAACTGAGGTTTACCAAGCTCAGTCCATATTTTTGATGATATCACTGTGCTATCTGCACCTGTGTCTACCTGCATTTTTACTTTGCAGTTATTCATTGAGACATATTCTCATGTCACAGACATGCCAAAGATTTGTTCTTTAGTATAAAACAATCCCATCTCCGATGCTGGAGATGCTTGCTCTGAAGAAACATTTTCTTCTTGACAAAAAGTTATTCTGCTTATTGTACTTACCTGAATTTGGTTGGCGTTTGCTTCTACACATTTTTGAGAAGTGTCCCACCTTTTCACAGGTGTTGCATTTCCTACTTAGCGCTGGACAAGGTCTACTAGAGTTGGCTTACCTCCACACCTAGTGCACATGTTGTTGCTTTTATTAGCCGTAATTTTTTCATTTGGTTTTCGAAAAGTCTTTTTGAATTTGAACCCAACTTCTTCTTTCACCGTAAAGGGCTTATTACCTGATGAAGAACTTGCAAAAGCCATTGCTTGACTTCTGAACTGTAAACTTTTGGACATTTCAGTAACCGACATTGCTGGTTTTGCTTTAATGCCGTCTAGTAGTCTAAGTTTTGCTTCAGGGTCCCTCAAACCTGAGATAAATTTTATTTCTACCAACTCCTCTTCTGGGTTGGCCGCTGTTTTCAATTTTTCGAAGTCACAATAGCGTATTTCTTCTCTAAGACGTGCTAGGAAGTCGTCGTCTGATTCCCCTACACCTTGGATTACGGACAGAAATTTAGCCCTTTCTGCCGTTACTACTCTCTCTTTTGGAGAAATATAGTTTTGAATCGCCAATCTGATGTCTTTATACGGAGTGTCTATCAAATTCCTAGAACTCATTAGGCTCCTAAGTTTAATAATTGCATCTTGCCCGCACATACTAAGAAAGAGATTGGTTACCTGTAGGTCCTGTACAGTACCATCGGTGTTGACCTTGTCCTCTTTCTTCTCTGCGCGACATTTCGCCACATAAGACATAATCCACTCAGTAGCTGATTCTGCATTCTGTAGATCCAAAATTTGTCTGTCTGTAGCTGGTCTGGACACCATTGTCGTGGTCGATAACACGGGTCAAAGAATTCAATAAGTTGAATTTTAAATTAAATTTTGAACCGAAAATATACAAAAATTAGATTGTATTTATAGTGGTTATCTATGCGAAAATATCCAGAGAAAATTTAGATTAGCTAAAAATGTTTTACATGATTGGCATGTGAATAGATCTTAACTCCGAATCCCGGAGGTGATTTTCTATTTTCATAATAATTTCATGAGAATCATATATGGCTTGGGTACAATCGAGTTCATTAGTTGGAGGTCGGTGGATGTTAAAATCAGGTTTCTGTTGGTGGGAGAATTTGCTTGTGACATATGATTGATAGGTCAATAAGATAATGATAGCGCCAAAACAAAATTAGAATTGAGTTTAGTTTTGTGGCCATTACTTATCGAGACAGCAATAAAGTTCGTCAGGTAAGTTCTTCTTTCGTTCTTTGAAATTTTAATAAAGAAAACTTCTAAGTTTCTTGATGTTTCTTTGAAACCATCACAGATTGCTTGCGTTCACTATGGTCGACAGCGGGAAATTTCCTCGAATGAGCGCAAGGTGTTCTTATAGCCGTAAGAAACGGTAAATGAAGAGAAAACGGATGTCCTCAGATCAGCGTCAGCACACTTTTTGGTGAAGACTGTGGCTCGAATGTAAGTACTTTTCAGCTTATGTTCCTCAAACCATAAAATTTGCCGTTAACGTTTAAACGCACCATATTGTTTTTGCTTTCAAATAAGATTTACTTCATAAACGAGCACAAACAGAGACGTGGATCTGGTTGAATTGATTTCAGAGTATAACGAAAACGAGAGCAGCTTGATTATAAGCAAATGTGACATTTTTGAAAAAAAATTTAATATTGCGGCCACTGATTTGTATGTATTTTTTCACAAAAGTGGCCTCTAAACTAAAGTGTTTAAGAACAAACCATCAGAGCACAAGAAGAATTCTGCTGTAAATATTTTTTCTGGCATTTTCTGGCGTCTTCATCCGATTCTTTTCACAAAGATGGCATTTAAATATTATTAAATTGCCCTAATCCCCATATACCTTGTATTTCGTATTTTCCTTTCATAATAAATAAGAGTGGCTTTCTCATTTTCCTTATATGGTAAACCGGCTGAGGTTCCAGACGAAATCAAGTATCTGCAGACCTAGGACAAACGCACACAGTCTGGAAACATCGAAAACGCCTGAAAGTCTGTACTTGAACGCAACAAAATCTGATCTTGAACGCTCGAAATTCTGAACTTGAACGCCCCAAAGTCTGGACGTGAATGCAGACAAGTGTGGGCGTCAACTCACCCAATTTTTTTCAGCGTTGATAAAAATTATTACCTATCACTTGAGTAATAGCATTCTTTCTACAGAGTACCCACTCATATGGCAGCTTTCAAAGAAGAAAGCCGAAAGTCACCTGACTTAAATAAAAAAACGCAATATCGAATGCGAGAAAAATGCACTCTGTCTTTTGCATTGCAACTAAACCTTTAACTTCTTTTGTTATGGAAAGTATCTGAAATGGAAGAAAAACCAAATCCATGCCTAACAGGCCAGGTTACGAAATAAATAGCCAAAAAATTTTCAATGCTTTTATTAAGTTTACACATAGTTTCTAAAATTTTTTTTCAGCAGTTAATAATTTTGAGGATGTATATACGATAAATGAACAAAATATGCTGATTTCAATTATATAAATTATGCGTAGTTTATGCATTTCGCTTAAATTTGGACGCTTGAAAATCTGCACATGACCTCACGAACGTTTGGATTTGAACGCACAAAAATCTGGACATAAGATCTTTCCACCTGGGAGGATCTGGATAGAGCGGTTTGCGTCCGGCACCTCAAGCTGGGTAATAAATGCTCAAAAGCGCCAAAGATAAAAAGCGAAATTCGTTTTGAAACGCTCCCGTTCAGTTATTAAGATTATAAAAACGGAAATAACTCACAAGTTTGAGTAAATTTACTTGTTTTTTATGTGCCATTAACTACATAGCAACTGACAGTAATACACTATTCACTCAGTTTTTCCTGTCAAAAGATAATAAGCAAAATGAGAACATTATAAAAAGCCAATTATGATAAACTTACTTGATGTCTGGATGACCTCTACAGTCAACTGCACCCTTTTCAGCCGGACTCGTCCTATCTTTAGCTTCACAAACACCTGTTGGTTGATCTTTTGACCTCTCAGAGCTGTCTATGTTATCTTCAGCACAATTCTCATCGCCGTCATCTTCGTTTATCGAAGGACATTGGCTTGAAATTTTCCCACCCGACTTTTCACACAAAATTTCCGCACTTGTTTCGTGATAATCGTAATTTCTCGAGTTTGAAGACTCCAAAAATGTTCTATCACCAATTATAACTTTCGGCGTCACATTCGCGCTTGTTTTCACAATTTCGGTTTTGTTCGAAAATTTCTGATTACAGGCATCGTAACGTGTCGTTAAAACCTCAGCGACAACCTGAGCGTGTTCGTCATTTGTTTCATTTGAAAGTTTGTTGTCTGAAATACTGAATCGTTGAGGTGATGAACTGCTTGCGTTAGAAATTGATAATCCGAGCGATGCTTTTTCGCTACAAATTGTTTGACAACTCGTGTCTACTCCCGTTTTGGCCGCTCGTTTTAAAGGCAAAGTCGCCGAAAGATAGTCGTGATTGAAGTCCGTTTTCTGCGGAGATTTGCTCGATTTTGTAACCAGTTTTGGGAGGCTTAATTTGAAAAAGGGTTTCGATTTCTTGAGAGGTGGTGAAGAAGATTTGTGTTCGGATAACTCAACTTGAGATAAATTTTGTTTATTCTCGCGACGTAAATTTTTGGTGGTATCCAAGTTGAGCCCGCTTTTAACCGCTTCAGGGGCGGGTTTGCCGGTGTTTGAAGCTCCAAATTTATTGAGAAATGATGGCTTTTTGGATAAAAATGATCGAAATTTCCGTTTTTCAACTTCCGCCATCATAAGTTTAATTTTTTTTAATAACAAAGTTAGCGATAGATAAGTTTTGAAAACTTTAAACTGCGGCAAAAACAAATTATAAGCCTGAAATTATACACAAAATGTAATTCAGCAACTAGTTGAATTGAATTTATAATAGCAAAAACTTCTGGTGCCTATTTATAGACGAATGGGTTCATTAGTAACTCGTTTCAATCAATAAAACTACGCGCTAAAATTATTTTCAAACTTCTCCCGTTTAACACTTTTAATTTAGACAATTAATGCCGTTTTTGTCATGAAACACAATTGTTACAAGGAATAAGGCATAACGGTGGTAAACAATAAACAAGTGAAATTTTCATAAACAACAGTTCGAAATCTAATCAAAATCAACATGAAAAGACAGTCAGATAAAAAAAGTATATAACTATAATGTATTTTTGGAGTGATGTATCTGCGAGGCATATATAACAAACAGCAGCTATTTAGTTTATCTTCAGAAAAAAAAGTTTAGGCAATTTTTCTAAATTAGCTGGGAAGAGAGATGGAAATAAAGTCTGCGTTGAATTTGAAATCTGATATAATTTGCATCGCTTAATTTGCCTTTGATATTTCACGGAAAAACAGGAGCGTACATCGCTGAGAGTGAAAAAATAAAGCGAGAAACGCATAAACAGGTATAAGAAAAAAATCAATATGTTTATCTGTTACGGTGTGGAAATATTGTAAATAGCGGCTATGTTTATTTCTGTTTATTTTTCCCTCCTTGTTGAGATTTGAACCATTTAAAACGTCAAACGACGTTTGCATTCCTCTATTCAAATGCTTTTAAGCTAATTTCCATTTACTAGGGGAAGTCTATTATGGTGCTTTAATGGACATTTTTAGAAGAATTTACAGGAAATTAGTATTTCGGGAAGCTACCGTGATCGACGTTAAAGAAAGTGTCTGTCATTTTTAGTAAAGCCAATATTTTTGTGAATTAATTACGGCTAAATATCAATTTAAATTAAGCTGACCACTAGCTAATAAAATGTAATATTTGCAGAGAAAGACAGAGTCATTTTGAATAAGCTTCCCTTTGTTATCAAAAAACAGACTTCTGAGATCTCGGGGTTACTACGACATTAAAATGAACAAATACTATGCTAAATTCAGTTTGTGGCTCAATAATAATGTCGTGTCAAAACAATTTGATGTAGTTTTTCTGAAATTAGGTACGTTAAACTAATATATCCTTAAAATTAGGTAGACCGGCTAGCTAATAGGTTTGCTTTTTCAGTTATGACAAATTTTAAGATGACGATGGTTTCATATAAGGTTGCATTGTTTAGAAAATCCTACATGAAGCTGATGAGGTTTCAATGTCTATTCAGAGCAAAAGGGATGATTTCTCTCCAAACGACCTCTAACTGACTAAACGAAAAATGCAATGTAAATTTTGAGCAACCCAACTTGAGATCATAGAAAAAAGGCTGGGTAATGTGCGTTAGCACATTATGTTCCCATCCCACTCAACAAAATTTTTGACTTAATTGTCAACCAAATGAGGAAGAGACAGAAAACTTTCAAAAACTCATATTTCCACAAAAAATGGTGTATCCAATTTAAAAATCGTTTCAAGCTCGAAGCACTATCCAAGTTAATCTATTACTCAATAGGGACACCAATGGTACTAGCCATTCATCAGAGTAGGAGACAAGACAAACAAGAAAATAAACAAAAAACCAGCGATACTTTAGATCAGAACTTAATGTCTACCTGTTTTCTCAGAAACAAATTGATTAAAAAGAGTCATAAAATCAGATAGAAACAAAACAAAATTAAATTACCTGAACTTCTCCAATAAAGCACCTGTATTTACTGAAAATGAATAAATGTATTCAAAAAATCAAAAAGCTCTAGTTTAAAAATTAAATTTCTACCTTTTGAAAACAATTATTTTAAGAGTTATGAAAACAGTTAGCTACCACCTGAAATCATTGAATGGTTTCATTTAACAGACTAATAACGAACACAGGCAGATCTCAAAATTTCTAAAACAAAATTTTTAAACCATAGATCATAGCAACCATAAACCTTCAACTGAAAGATGGAAAATATAAAATGTTTACTGCTGAGGAAGCCACTTGGACATCTCATTAGTAAGACTAAGTCAAAAGACTACAAACAAAATAAATCCGAATACAGGCAGATCTCAAAATTTCTAAAACAAAATTTTAACCACATAGATCATAGCAACCATAAGCCTCCAACTGAAAGATGGAAAACACAAAATTTTTAAACCATAGATCATAGCAACCATACATTTTCAATTGAAAGAGGGAAAATATAAAATGGTTACTGCTCAGGAAGTCACTTGGACATATCATTAGAAAGACTAAGTCAAAAGACTACAAACAGAATATTAACGAACACAGGCAGATCTCAAAATTTCTAAAAACAGTTTTACGCAAACGGCGCTGAAGACAAAAAATGATCAAGCTTCTGCTGAAATTGTTATTCAGGTATTTTGATTTTCATTTACAAGTCAAACTGACCGAAAATATTTTAGCATTGATTGGAAAAGGTTCTGGTCTTTAATAAACTTTCAAAAAACGAAAAAGACAAAAAAATTAAGTACAGCACCTCATTACATTTCCAATGCGTTTTGTTTTTGAAATTCCAAATTTACACAAACGTGGGTCTTACAAATGTTCCTTGTCTTTTAAAACAAACAATTGTTTCAAAAAAAGTTAACTTGACCAAAAAGTGAATTTATCAAAAATCATTATTGTATATCGACAACTACCATTAGATAAATTCCTTAATAGTTTGGATATATAGTTATACGTTTGATTATCCAGATTTGGTCGCAGGACTGTGAAAAAAACATCAGATGCAAGCAAAACTCAAGATTTTATTACAAAAATTTTGAAAACAATTTGTCGGAGCCAAAAAACAATGGGCTTTACTCACACAGCGCAGTATTAATTCATTGCACCTCACTTGCAAAAAAATGAACTCTTGAGTTTTAAATGATAACTGACTTGCCTGTAATTGGGGTGAATAGAGAATCCATAAAATAGTTTTAAAAGGACAGGACTAATTTTTATTCAGAGCAAAAATCCACAATAAGAATAAGTTGGCCTTGCTATCGCTCCACTGCTGTAACAAAGCCCCATTGTCTCACATATCTGTGTAAGATTTTTTTGCCACCCTCTTATTTTATCAATACTAAGTGACGCATTTTTCAAAAAATGCTTAAATGTAATTTCTAAAACAGACTCTAAGGAACCAGAGGTGGAAATAACCCATATCTAAGTAGACAAAGATGATCTTATCAGCTTCAATGTCTGCCTTACCAATAAAAATTGGCAGCGTCTGAAAAATAAAAAATATTTGATTTTCAAAAATTTAACAAAAATTTCAGTCAAAACAGTTTATTCAAACAATTCAGCGCTCTCTTTCATCGCTCAAAGTAAATTTACGACACTTATATCGTTAACAATTTTATCTTATTCTTATTAAAAATTGATCAGAAAGATCGGCAAAAATAACGAAAAATATGAATAAAAATAATGAAAATTTGGCTAGCGTTCAAATAATTTTAAAACTCTGTAACTCCTCGGAAAAAGAAAACTTTAAAATTCTTTTAAAATTGAACTTCTACGCTTGACAAGCTTTCTAATAATAGCACTCTCCACTCTTTGCGGTAAATATATCGATCGGCGAAAATTGATGGAACAAAGAAAACCAGTTGAGCATATAGTTCCTCCCCCAGAAAAGCGGGTCGGAACAGTGAAATCTGAAAAGACTGCCCAACACCGAACTGACCTCTGATCAGACCAATTGCAGACCAATGACCAGTGACACCTCGGCCCAGACCCCTTCCAATTCTCCTGATCACGGAGAGAGCAACTACTCAGATTCATATAAGTTCAGAAATATTTTCCGACGGTCCCAAAAATTTTTCATAAACTTTGAACTCGATACAGATTGCACGTTTGGAACCAACTTTCATTGGTCCAACTTGAATTTTAACAAACGTCGAATTTTTTTAAGCATTAAAAGGAAAACTATCAAAAAAAGCTGGTAGTAGTTTTTCGCCACATCGTTCAAGTGCAGTATTTTTCTTTCAAAATTTACATATTAAAAATGTTTTCTATAATGACATTATTCTCTTAATCGTTGTAAAATTTATTTCGGTTAGAATGATGATCAGTATGGAAGGATAATTTCAGATTATTTTTCATACTTATACACAAATTGGCATTTAATTGTGTCAAGCGAGAAAAGCGCTGAAATGGAGACATAATTTTTTTCCACCCCTTGCCCTTAGACTCTAATTTCATTAGTACTTTTCAGATTTGTACTGACTCATCAATTTTGGTTTTCCGATTTCAATTAAGCAACAAAGAAAATAGTTTATCTAAAGAGTTTCTTAGGTTAATCTTCAATCTTTAGTGCTGTATCCACGAAACTTTGATACCTGTCATTACTTAGACTACGAGACAAGACGAATAACAAAATCTTATTAAAATACAAAATATCAACAACAAACATCAAAAACTTATTTTAAATTTTTATGAATAAATAGAAGAAAAGAAATAGCGTAAAAAAACTGAACAAAACAAAACAATCTGCATTTGACTCGAAAAAAACAAGGGACAAGTACTTAATGTAACAAATAGACAAAAAAGAACGAAAACGGCAAGTTTGAAAAACGTTCAATATTTTGAAAACAAGTATTCCAAATAAAGAAAACCCACAAGATATCAAGTGTTAATTGTAAATAGTTTAATGTTCATTCACAGGAAGAAATTGAAACTTGTCAATATCCAGAATAAGTTGCATGTCTACAAAACAAACGACAAAAACCGACGATACACAAAAATTCATCTGAATTTTGCGAAAAATGGCGCTGAAGCCGTAAAACCATATTCTGTTCAATAAAAACAGAAATGATGTGATATATGACCTCTAAAGAATGCGACAAGGTAAACAGTAGACAAAAACAACAGAAAGGGCAAATTCAAAAAATAAGTTCAAATAATTTCTAATGAAATAATTCCCAATAAAAAACTGTAAAATCTGTATTAAGAGTTATATTCCTTCATATGGAGAACTTGATTCTTTTCATTATCTAAACTATGTTGTATCTCTACAAAATTAAACGACAAAACAGACAATAGATTTGTATTTCTCAAAAACAAATCAAAGTGATGAAAACATTAGCTGTCAATTGAAATCACTAATCAAGTTCATTTATTTTTCATAAAAGAAAGCCGTTGAAATCTGCCTTATATCAAAATATGCTAAATGTCTCCAAATACAGAAAAAAAAATCAAATTTTTAACAAATTTGTTATGTAAAAAACTGTAGTTGAAGCTGTAAAATTTAATTGTGTCAATTTAATTGTGTCAAGCGAGAAAAGCGCTGAAATGGAGACATAATTTTTTTCCACCGCTTGCCCTTAGACTCTAATTTCATTAGTACTTTTCAGATTTGTACTGACTCATCAATTTTGGTTTTCCGATTTCAATTAAGCAACAAAGTAAATAGTTTATCTAAAGAGTTTCTTAGGTTAATCTTCAATCTTTAGTGCTGTATCCTTGAAACTTTGATACCTGTCATTACTTAGACTACGAGACAAGACGAATAACAAAATCTTATTAAAATACAAAATATCAACAACAAATATCAAAAACTTATTTTAAATTTTTATGAATAAATAGAAGAAAAGAAATAGCGTAAAAAAACTGAACAAAACAAAATAATCTGCATTTGACTCGAAAAAAACAAGGGACAAGTACTTAATGTAACAAATAGACAAAAAAGAACGAAAACAGCAAGTTTGAAAATTGTTCAATATTTTGAAAACAAATATTCCAAATAAAGAAAACCCACAAGATATCAAGTGTTAATTGTAAATAGTTTAATGTTCATTCACAGGAAGAAATTGAAACTTGTCAATATCCAGAATAAGTTGCATGTCTACAAAACAAACGACAAAAACCGACGATACACAAAAATTCATCTGAATTTTGCGAAAAATGGCGCTGAAGCCGTAAAACCATATTCTGGTCAATAAAAACAGAAATGTTGTGATATATGACCTCTAAGGAATGCGAAGTAGACAAAAACAACAGAACGGGCAAATTCAAAAAATAAGTTCAAATAATTTCTAATGAAATAATTCCCAATAAAAAACTGTAAAATCTGTAATAAGAGTTATATTCCTTCATATGGAGAACTTGATTCTTTTCATTATCTAAACTATGTTGTATCTCTACAAAATTAAACGACAAAACAGACAATAGATTTGTATTTCTCAAAAACAAATCAAAGTGATGAAACCATTAGCTGTCAATTGAAATCACTAATCAAGTTCATTTATTTTTCATAAAGAAAGCCGTTGAAATCTGCCTTATATCAAAATATGCCAAATGTCTCCAAATACAGAAAAAAAATCAAATTTTTAACAAATTTATTATGCAAAAAACTGTAGTAGAAGCTGATAAATCGATAAAAAAGCACAAAAAGTGTTAGATATGTCCAGTTGTGTTTGATTTCAAAAGCAATGGTTTAATATGCAACCTGTAACTGATGCGCCTTGTTAACAAATAGACAAAAAACAATTAAGAAGTTTCCAAAGAAAGTCTATTGAAAACTGTCGTATATCAGAACATATCAAACGTCTCCAAATACAGAAAAAAATTCAAATTATAAATATTTTTTGTTTGCGAAAAACTGGTGTAGAAGCCGTTAAAACAATTAAAAAAAATGCAGAAAAAATGATAGATATGTCCATTTGTATTTGACTTTAAAACTAATAGTGCAATATGCGACTTGTAATTGATGAGCCTTGCTAACAAAAAGACAAAGAACGAACGGCGAACTTCAAAAGCAAAAGTCCTTTTTTTGAAAATTTTGTTTCGAAGAATGAAAAACATTGAATAAGTTGCTTATCATCCATAAGAAGCCGCTAAGATCTGCAATAATGCAGAATGGTTCATGCGATTACAAAAAGAAGGACAAAAATAGAAAAAACTTTAAAAAATTCGTTAAATTCTGATAAAAGACTGATGGAAGCGTTCAAAACAATAGACTATCCAAAAAAATATTATTTTTAATTCTGATATCCTTTTGTGACTAATCTTTTTTTGACTTTCAATTATGTGAAAAGACAAGAAAAAATCCTCAAATTTAGCAAAATAGCCTAAAAAAAGTTCTATGAAAACTGGTATTATCAAAGCTGAAAAAACCATTACATAAAACATTAAATTTCAACAAAATCTTAAATTTTCCTCCATGCGAAAGAAGCTACAACCCGTATATCCTGAATTAAGGCTTCAAGTTGACCAAAAAGAGAGAAAAAAACTGGCAAAACTGGCAGAACAAATTGTTCTGTTTGACAACAAGTTTTACTAAGTCAAAACGTTTAAAATCTTTCGACTAAAATCTAGATATGTTATCTAGGTACCCCTTAGGAAACCAATTGTACCTTTCATTAGCACTAAGCTTTGATTTGAATGTTCTTTCTGTTACGTAATTAAAATAAAAAAGCAAAAATGGATAAAATTTTTCAAAAAAGAGCGACTGATTACAACCCGAAATACTTTCGAACTAAACTTACTAGCCTTGCTATTGCTCTTTGTCCATATAAAACTCGTACTTGTTCGTAATAATATGGCTATGAATAGTTTGACAAACTCTATATATCAAAAATAAATCACGCATTTTGGATAACTATTGAGTTAAATTAGCAAAATACCAGGAGATTTTTAATTCAAGGGCAATCTCAAAAGACGTGCAAGTAAAATTTTGCTCACCTTGGAGTTACCGATAATTGTGTCAGCAGTTTTCTGGTGTGTTAATCCGGCAATTTTAAACAAATTGGACTGAAGGAGCTTATTTCGTGCCAATCTTAGCCACAAAATTGGATCAAACAGTTCAAAAGAACTCTGCTATCTGTAGAGGTACAATCAACAACAACTATCATTAATAATTTTGACAAATTTGTCAGCAAAATTTTCAAGACAATATTGAAAATATTGAAAATCCGATCAAAGCGACGAAAGTTAGTCAAATGTTCATATGATTTTAGACCTCGATAACTCCGTGGAAAACAAACAAAATTCGAAAAAATCTTTAAATTATAAGTCTTTCTAATAATATAACTCACAACCCTCTACGACGAATATAACGATCGGCCAAAACTGACTGAGCAAAAAAACACAGTTGAGTGTATATCTCTTCCCCACTAATGTGGGTCGGAACAAATATAGAATAGCAAATGTAAAACTAACCAAAATATAGGAAAAGTTTGAACCAAATTGACAGTTTGATCGAGTAAATTATTTTGTAAAAAGTATTTAGAAGAACTAAGTGCTCGCAATGACGAAAGCGCTGCCTTTGTGAGTTAAAACTACAATAAAGGAAGTTGAAAAACGTCAGTAAACAATTTTGTAAACCAATTAATATGGAAAGTGGTTTTTAAATCGTGACGTTTGGTACTTCATTTTTACGTCAAGTGGTGTTTCAAGCAGCGCTTTATATATTTTTTCCTCTAGTAGTACATCGTTTTATTTGATTTCACACTGTCAAGCAGAGGTTAAAAATTAACGAACCGGTTATTCACTCTTCAAGATTGTTTTTGTAGATTAAAAAAAGACAAAACTCATGGGACTTTGAAGGTGATGTTTTGAATTGCGAGGGCACCAAATTTAACATGAGCAGTTCCCTTATTAGCGGGAGGAAACCGGGAAGAAACCTTGAAAGAAACTTAAAACCAATCATAAAACTCCATATGGATTTTACAGAAACTTACTATTGATACAAATTTTAAGTTTGTCTATTAAGCAGTCCAAAAGGGAGCTTGTTGTTTCCAAACACCGTTATTGAGCATGAAATGGCGCAATTATATATTTCATTTTTGTGGTACCTTGCTTGCCAGAAAATGCCACAAAAATAGGGCACTTTATCTCTGGTCTGTTTTAGGGTAAGTAGGTTTGGTCAATCCGCAAAGTCATTTTCCCGATATTACGCGAAGACGGTCGGCTGAAAACCCAGGTCGAGGTTTTTGGGTAAATTTTTGTAAGAAATGCGGTGAATGCGGTGAATTTATGTAAGCAATGTGGTGATTGGGGTGAATGCGGTGAAATTAAATATTTCACCGCATTTCACCGCATTTCTTACAAAAATTCTTTAAAGGAGGCACCGCAATGTGCCTTTTGCACATGACCTTCCGACACACATCACCCGCCTTCATCTGGCAAGACAAAGAAATAATCAGAGACATTTATGCCCCAAAATGTTCACCTATGGATTTTTGAGACCTTTTGTTGGCAATAGTGAACAAATCGATGTCACATACTCTCTCTTTGCGTCAGTATTTCACCGTGAAAAGCAATTGGTTATCCTCGGAGAACTGGGACCTTAAAAGAATTTTTTCATTCATATTCTAGAACAACGTGACTTTGGAAGAACTTAGAGTTTTTACTTGATTAGGTGTCAAAATTTTTTTATCGGTTATTGTTTCTCTTAAACATTAGGGGTCTCCCAATACTAGTAGGTTATGAAAGAAAAATTTTTCATCTAGCCAGTCTACGAAATAATGCCGTCAAATTGGTCGTCAAATTTTGCGCTAAAAATCTATAAAGATTTTCAATTTAGACAAGGGCGTATTCAAATGAACTGAGGGCTGACGTAGAGGTCTCTTCATCCTGGTAGGTTTTGAGCAAGGAAGATTTTTTGACCATCTAGCTGGTCTAAAAAATACTTTATTAGTTGTCAAATTTTGCGCAGAGAAAACTCCCTGTATAATGTTCCAAAAGATTCCCGGATCCTATTAGGCTCTGAAACAGAACAATTTTTAAATTTACACTGTCTACAAAAAAGAGCACTCAAAAACGTTCATTTTGATAGGTTATAAGATGCCGGAATTACGGGCAGATGGAATGATAACGGTGCTAGAAATAGAAGTAAAAACGTGCAGATTTTAGGCTTAAAAACGCTGAAAAACTGCCATCTACTGAAAATGGTGCTCAAAAACGGTCACTTCTTATGTCGATAAAACGATCCAAAACGTTAAGCGGTCAAAAAAGATAAGGATTTTTCAGCGCGTTTCCCAAAAAAACCGCTCAAAGACGACTGTGGCTGCGACAGTTTTTTTGGAAAAAATCAACAGTTTTTTTCGAATTTTTATAACTAAAAAGCCTGGCTACTATGTGTTGATTTTAAACATAACATACAACATTCATTATTCATGAATTTTTTTTTGAAGGATGTTTCCTCTCATTTTTTTGTTGCCTCGTCGCAATTTTTGGGTTTTGAGAACTTTCTCATCTATGGCATCAAAAAATATTATTGAACAAAAATACTCTTCTGAGTACTGATTTCCGGCACGGAAGATGTCGAAGGATACCTTTTGTCCAAAGACAAAAAATTGAGCACTATTCTTGAAATGAAAGAGATTGTTTTTGAAGAAAAGTCTGATATCAAATTTTTACTACCGTGTTTTTCTTAAGTTCTTGAAACATACACAAATTCTACGAAATCTTCAACCAAGCGCTCTTTCCATTGATTTCGAATGTTTTGAAGCAAGGATCTATTATACCTATAAAATGCTGTGAAACCAATAAAATTATATCTTTTCAAAAAGATAGAATGATATAACACTCAAATTAATATGAGTTTCTACACAATTATAGAAAAAAGTTCAATGGCACTGCAGAGTTCACTTTTTGCTTGTTTTATCTAAAAGAATTGGACAACGTTTCATAAACTGGATTAGACATAAAGCAACGTCAAACTTTTCAGTTTCCTGATGACATTAACAACAAGAGTTTTATGATTTTAATGATAATTTTGCAACATTAGATTATCAAATTAAATATCCTCCGAATAAGTTCATGAAAATGCTGTTACGCATATTAGAATAGACTACATTTTTGGGGATAATTGCCAACACGAAAAAGATAGAAAAGAGAATAATATGCTACATATGTTCTGGAATAAACATTTTTTTTGTTTTTTGTTGTTTTATCACCCAGTTTGAGGTGCCATCCGGAAGTGACCTCTGATCAGACAGTGCCAGACGAAATTAACCTCTGATCAGAACATCCCAGATAAAATTATCCTCTGATCAGACTAAAGTGCGCTCGAAACTGTCTCTGATCAAATCTTTCCAGAGGGAAATGACCTAAATGATCAGACCAAAATCAGACCATTGTCCAGACGATTGTGCGACCATGGCCAAGACCAAACCCAGACCATCGTCCAGAAGATTGTGCGCTCAAAATCACTTCTGATCAGACTATTGTGCGCTCAAAAGTCACTCTTGATCATTGTGCGCTCGAAATAACCTATGGTCAGACTCAGTTGCGCTCGAAATAGTCTGATCTGTGAATGGTTTTCACTATGAACAATTTTATTTAAAATTGTTATAATATTGTCATTTCATCACAATTGATGTTTGCATTATTAAATTAATCTAAGGAAAAGACCATTCTAAAAGTATAGCTAAAAAAAGAAAACCCAACTCCTGAGAAAAAATTTATTTAGTATACCATTAGTGCTTATTTCGATCTAAATAGATGAATTTAGACAACTTTCCACATAAAACGTTGTGTTCTACAGTTGATCGAAATTTCTTTTCAAGGGGACCGCCATTTTTTTATCAGCTGGAACCTATGGTTCTGATCAAAACCATCAGACTCGTGATCTGACTCTATCAGACTCTAGTGTCTGTAATCAGAATGCTGCTTTTTGTTGCCCTTTGGCAGAGCCAACATCTCTCGGTACAAAAAAAAAACAAAAAAAAATAAAAAAAATTCCGCACGAAATGGTCTCTGATCAGACACAATTGCGCTCAAAATTATCTCTGATCATACTAACTTGCGCTTGAGTCCGCCTCTGATCAGACCATTCCCATCCTTAAGTGACCTTTGATCATACCATCTCCAGACCAAACTAACCTCTGATCATACCGTCCGCAAACGAAGTGACCACATATCATATCATACCGAGACCGAAGTGACCTCTGATCATACCATCCCGCGACCAAATTGACCTCTGATCAAACCATCCCCAGACCGAAATGACCACTGATCATACTATTGTGCGCTCGAACCAAATCCCAAACCCTGTAATTTTGGTCTAGGAACACATCCTGTGCGTTAAATTTGGTCTGATCTGAGGCCACTTCCGGATGGCACCTCAACCGGGCAGCGCTTGAGGCGTAAAACTTAGAATAATTTTTCAAACTATTATTTTCTAGAGTATGTAATCTCAACATCCTGAAGTTCAAAACAGTACACAATTTTTCAAAATCATACTTCTATACAGAAACAAAATCTACATTTTTTCTATTGACTGTGATATGTTAAGCTGATAATTTTTCTGTGAAATTACGCAGGTTGGAAAAGAAGAAAACCGAGCGACTAATTAACTACAGAAACCAACCGCATTAAAAAAACTAATTCCCATATTAATCCGCAATAAGCAAAACTTAATGGTTGCTTGTGGACAAACAACGCTATAATTCTTTTTAATATAAGTAATCCACTCTCTGTGTTAAATTGGAGGTTGTAGAGTATATTATTGTAATGAAAATAGTATTTTCTAGCCAAAAAAAAGATTGAAGAAAATATTTTTATCGCAATACCCAAATTATAAAAAAATCTTAAAATTATCCAAATTTAACCCTTAACATTATCAACTTAAATGAATGAACAAGGGACAAAAGTAGCAGAGAAATATTCAGAAAAAAAATCATCCTCGGCAACAACAGAAAACTCGTACGGGAAGTGCTTGATGGGTTTCCAATGTTACTTACGCTAGCTAAAACTATATGAAAAAGCTATTGAACTTATGTATCTGAAATGATGTTTAAGAGGTTGCCAAGGAACCCATTTATTTGAGTCTAAAAAACACTTTTTTGAAAACATCTTAGCAATCTCTAAATAAATCTGTTGTGAGCGAGAAATAACGCAAGGGCAAAAAGAAGATACTTACGCAAATTTACTTGTTAGTTTCTGTCTGCACAGGAAACCAAACAAAAAATGTGTTGAATAACATTGTTCTTCAAATGATGAAATGGTGATTTTATAATGGTGCAAACTGGTGCAAGATTCATGCAAAGTTAGATATCTTGCAAGATCTGAAAAAAGAAAGCCTATTGTCGTCTTCTGGATTTCTTCTAGGCTCACTAGTTAAAAGAACCTGTCGCCCAAAAGATCGAACAAAAAAACACAAAGGTATCGAATTGGTGAAACCAGCGCTACTTTGTTACTCTCCAATTTCCGCTCTTCCACTTTCGTACGCTGATGCAAATTATATTGCCTTGAAACAAATTAATGCACAATGAGGCCCGAATTATCAAATCCGGTTATAAGGATGCCAAAGGTAAGAAAATTACTTGCATATCAATAAAAAGAACATTCACAAGACAATTTATATTAACAATTCAAATAATAATAGCAATAACCGTGGTTTATTTCCCAAATGAAATTAACCAAAAAAAACTCTCAGTATCCCTTTTGGTCTTGCAATTATAAACCTACAAATTTCATTCCCATTAAACCCTCAAAGTTACCCGTTCTCCTCTCTGCTTTTCACAATAGCTTCTGAAGTTTAGTCCCACTAAATCAACTGATCTCTCTCTCTCTCTCGCTTGTGCGAAAATCTCACTTGTGTTTATACTTCTAAAATTCTCCAAAAGCAATCATCTCTCTGTGTCACTTCTTTTTATACTCAACCAACACGCTCTTATCTTAAGCAAACAAAACCTAATCTCTTAAGTAGACATTGCATTTTGCTCTTGAAATCTGTCTCATTCCGTCAGAGGCGTTATTTGCTGTGCAAACAAATCAATGTCAAATTACTATCTGTCATTCAACAGCTGCCAACCATTGGTCAACTTTCACCTTATCTTAAGTAAACGACTTCTGTACTTTTAAATAAAAAAACCAACTCCACTTCATATGCACACATTCCATTACTCTTTGCTTAGTAAACATTAAAAAGTGCTTTGAAAAGCGAATATCGCTCGATTTCCGCTCTCAAATTCATCGAACTGTAACCAATCTTTGTCAAACTGCTTGCGCTGAATAAATAACTATACAAACCCTAAAACAAAAAGCAATTTTATTCGCAAATTTCAAACCATTTTATTTAAATCCCGCAGTTAAAAAACCACCGAAAAACCAATATTTCTGAAATCCTGAAATATGACCGCCAGGGGTCAATAAGGGTTCAATTATCAAAGATGAAGGGTCAAGGTGATAAATATTTCTATTTTCGCTGAAAGGCCATCCACAGGTGCACGTACCCACAAATTTTTACCACCAAACTCCTGATTGGGCACGAGCAGTTCACAAGCACATGTCTCGTGGGTGTTGCGCATGGAACCAAAATTCAAAAGGTCATAGCTTGTGTTCTGGGCTCAAATTATTTTGGGTAAAGTGTCTTAAAAACTGTAGTGTGCCGACTAGTTGCATGCTTAAAACTATTGTCCGGTGATCAAACCGGAGAAACCATTTGAAAATTTACAGTAACCCTCGAAAAATCATGAGGCTATTATCAATACACCACGAGCAACTCAAATTTTACTTTCCGCAGAACAGGCAGGCGTCCGGTATTTCTATTGAGGTTCCTCTGAGCTCAAATCAAACATCAAAATCGGATCCCTCGAATCGAAATTAGTCTAATACAAATTCTCAGGTCAATGCGACTTCAAGTTTTTTGAGAAATTATCTTTACAAAATCAAGTTCTAAATACATTTACTTGAAAATACCACCAATTAAATCTACACTTAACAAATAAAAAAACTCAGAAACCCAGTTTTTGGTTTTAGAATCATCATCACGGCATGCGTATTTTTTTTGAACCTAATTGCGCCCATATTTCTTATTCAAGTAGTCATTATTTATCCCCAAAACTTCAAAAAACTTCCAATCACGTTATTTCTGGTCTTAATAACTCAGGCAACGAATGGACGGATTGGCCCGAAAAGTATACCGGATTGAGAGGGCCCTTGGGTGTACAGACCATTGAATTTTGGTTATCGTTTGCTTAATATAACTACCTAAGTGGTGGAGTAATCTGCTTGGTGGTATTTTTTATAAAACTAGTACATCAATTTAACTCTGGTAAAACTAAATTCCTTCACTTCAAATCCAATTCAGTTTCTCTGCAAAATTTCTAGTTCACTTCAGTTTTTAAGTTTGTTCTCTATTGGACTGGGACATTGGCCTGGTGGACAAATTCAATTTTGCTAATTAACCGAAATAATTTGACAGCTCAATAAGCTTTTGTTCAGTATTTTATTGGTTTAAGATATATCACTCAACTTTTTCGCCTTCGAACTAAAAACCCTTTATTACAGAAAACAAAACTGAAATAGTTAACTTAACTTAAATAACCTGACTTAAATTAGCTAACTTACCCTCCCTCTGCAATGCCATTTAGATGGAACTTTTATGGGTTCTACACCTGTCTTGTAAGATTCTTGAATTTTTGTTCCTGTTCCTGTCAATCTACATTATCATTGGTTTGTAAGCTTTTTTCCGATATGCTGCAATTAAAACTTGGGAAAGGGCTGCGCTATTTTGATTGATTCGTTTTGCCTGTCTGTAAAACTGATTCTCTAGATTAAAAACTCAGAGTGTAACGCCTAGGTTCCAAATTAACAATACAATATTTTTATCATGTAATAACAAAAGAATCCAGCTGCCAAACAAAAATTGATTAAATCATTGTATTTTTGCTTTTTGATTATGCAGTCTGAACAATAATTTGATCAATTCTTCTTTTGTATTCACAATTTGTCTACAATGTTTCTGGAGCAACACAGTATAGGAGTTATATTCTTGGCTCTTGATTATTTCCGGGGCTATGTTGTTTTTAAAAATTTAGATTTACCTCGTTTGCTTCAATGTCTATCATCTCTAATTTGTTCATGCACTTTGTATACTTACAATATGATCATCTGACTAGCATAACTCTTGTAAGACAAATGTTAATCTTGTAAGACGCTTGCAGGGCAAATTTTTAACTTGTAAGGCTCTGTCAAAAATCTTCTAAGATGATACACCCTCATGTAAGATTCTGAGATAACATTACATGATCTTACAGAAAAACGTTTCCCATTTTAATGGGGTGACTAAAATAAAGTTAGCACACTGGTTATTTAAACTAAATTAAGGTTTTAATTAAATCAAAAGAAAATATGGCGAAATAAGGAGTCTCGGAAATGGGCCTTTGCACATAATTTTCAGACCGCGCTCGTCATTTTTGCCTGCTTAAATGTCTTCAAACGGAGTAAGAGATAGAAAACTTTCAAAAAATTTTTTTTCTCCGAAAATAAATGGTGTATGATAAAAAAAATCTCCCTAAACCCAAACCATTATACGAAGTAAATATTGTTGCTTCAGGGTACCGATGAGATATACCATTAACGAGACTACCTGACTAGACGAACAAAACCCATTTAATTAAAGTGAGGTTCTTATCACTAAAGATCTGGGACTTGTCCCTAATGAGTTCAGGTAGCAAGTGAACAAAAAAGACGTGAAACAAAATAAAAAATACGCTTTTTTGAAAAACAATTGATTTGGAAGTCTTGATAACATTAAAATTAACTGAAATCATTATGTAGGTCCTTTTATAAAATCCAGGGAAAACACATCCCAGAAAAAAATTCGAAAAAAGATTGCTATAAATCGGTGACCTAGTCATTAAAATTATAAACTATATAAAAAAGGAAAATTTCATATGCATAAAAGGACCGGTGTTCCGTGCAAATGGCACTTGGTGATTGTTAATGTTGCAAGACGCCAAGAATAAACTCATCGGATCAACTATTCTGAAATCACAAAGTTATAGGAATGCAATGAGAACCAAAGCTAGAAAACAACTAATTTAACCACAAAACGGCTATTTATTATAAAGATTAAAATTTACTTCAATAGAAAAAATATAGCTTCATATATAAAGTTAACAAAAAAAGATTTAAGAAAATGGGTAAAGATGAAAAAGTTACTCAAATTTTGTAAAACAGATAAGCTCAGAAACATATAAACCGTTATCTATAGAGGAAATCCCGAAAAAATTACTCCTTTAATTCTCCGCCAAAAATCATTGAGACTCGTAGACATCTAGAAATCATTATATACTGCAAAAAAATACAAAAAAAACGTTATCGAAATTCCCAAGTTATTCATTAGGAGTTCTGTTTATGTTCTATGGCGTGCTGCCAAGGTCATTAAAAATCTTAAGTCACAAGTTATTAATGAAATATTGCGACAAGATATAGAAGGTTTCCAAAAAAGGTCTGATTTCCAAAAACAAATTAAAAATACGAAAACCCAAACACCAAAAAAACTTCGTTAAACTTTTTAACAAGGACAAATACAATTTAAATTTAATTATTAATTTGACTAGAAGAAAAACGGCACGTCTCAGGTGGAAATAAATTTGAATCTGACAGAAAAAGAAGATAAGGATGTGACAAAAGCACAACACTAGTTTTTTAGTACAAGTTTTTCAATACTAGTTTTTTAATACAAGTTTTTGCGACAGTTTAAACTGGTAAGCCTTTGAACAAACAAATTAAACAATCTACTTTTAGCTCCTTAGATCTCCGGTTTTTCGTTTAATAAGTGAAATTACAAAACATTACAACAAATTAACAACAAAATCAAAAACCAAATTTTCAAAAAAAAACAAACTTCCACAAACACTATGTTAAAGCCATAAAAACCACGCGCTTTAAAAACTGATCGTATAATTTGTTTTCATATAGTTTGGCATCCTCTGCACCTAAAAAGGTACTGCGAAGAATGGTGCGATAAAATGAAGTTATCCCCGTCTAATATGTTCTTGGCAATTAACACAGAAGAAACAAAAAGGCTGGAAAAATCTTGTAAAAAGAGACAAAAGAGACAAAGCCCAAGAAAACTCAAATATTTTTTAATATGAAAACCAACAATTGGACTGAAAGTTGCCTTGCCATTTCTTATTGATGGTTTTTGCGCGTAAATGGGTGATGTGAAGAACTGAGCAATAAACTGAAATTATCCCGGTATTATATCTTCTCGGTAATAAATATAAAAGGAACAAAAGTGCCGGAAAAAATAAAAGATAACAACGCACAAAACAATTCGGTTTTTTTTGAAAACGGTTGCATCATAACTAGCCCTGCTATTGCTGCAGATCTTTCATTGAAAGGAGTTGTTCAAATTGTATGTGGAATGTATAATTTGACAAAATAATCAACATATCAAAAACAAAATGAAGAGTTTTTTTAATTATCGAGTTAAATTATAAAAACATCAAATTGTTAAATCCAGAACACTCTCATAGTCAGCGGAATTAAAATTACTACTCTTTGGCGTTTGAGAAGATAGTTCCAGCAGTTTTTTGGTTTGTACATCTGGCTATTTTGTAATAATTGCGCTATAAATGCATAACTATTACATTTTGATGAAAAACGGCTGTTTTTGAAAAAAATATCCAAAACTTCTGTCGCAATTCGGATAACGCAGTAAAGCAATAATCTCCTTTACCTTTAAAACTGAAACCAATAACATTAGTTTTAACACTTTTAACTTAAAATTGACAAGGATTGGGCAAAATCGCGGCAAATGTGAACAAAAACAACTGAACAAAGCCAAATGTTCAGAAAAAATAAACCTCGATAACTCCGCAGAATAAACGAAATTAAGAAAAATCTCTTCCATTCTATATTCTGCGCTAGACGGGCTTTCTAATGATAACACTCACAACACGATGAATTATCGATCGGCGAATATTGACTGAACAAAAAACCTATTTGAGTATCTCTTTCCTCCCCCACATAGGTGTGTCGGAACAATAAATTGTATTAAATAAATTAAGTTAAATTAAATCTAATTTATTTGCCTTAAATTGAACTAATTAAAAGAAAATTCGATATATAAATTGAAATACAAATTGAATTGAAATAGTTTAAGAGAATAATTTAAATCAACATAAATGAACAAAGTTTGTAGAGTACCCTATTGCTGTTGCAACTAAGACAAATGTTCGTATTAATGGAGAAGTGAAACGTTTCGCATCCTGAATAGTGATGGGTTTGGATGCAGCGATACCTTTATATTACTTGTACCGACCTTAATTAATTTTATTTGAGGCCTTTGAAGTTTTTGTTTACAACTTTGAAAAAGTTGTTGCATTAGCATTTATCTTTCATTTACCTTGAGTGTGTTTCGAGTTATGTTCATTAAATTCGAGGCCCTTTCAACATTGTCTGATAATTTCAAAAACCTTTTCTTTTCGAACAGAAAATTTCTCATTCTATTCATTTGTTAGTGTATTTACGCTTCGCTTTCTAAACTTCACAAAAGTCGATGTTAATTGTTCATTGAATCGGCGTATGGTGCCTATTCTCTTCGAAAGAATTGCTTTGAGAAGATTCATTAAATTTTTAAAAGGGGTTTTTCTGCCGCTTTTTACCTGTTAATATAAAAGCTGTTTTGTATTTTAGAACAACTATTCGCTTGTTTTTCGCACGGGTATAGATTGTGAATTTTCAATACATAGAACCCCAATTTCTCTGTGTGTATTCGGAATATGATTGAAAATGAATGCTTAAGCTGCCTCTTTAAATTTAAGCAAGTTATCCAAGTTAAAACATGAGCGAAATTTAGTGACTAAATTGTGTATTATAATTTAAAATTTCTAAAACGTATAAGTCGTGAAAAAATTATTCTGACTGTTGAAAATTTGGACAAAAAAGTGACAAAACATGAACAAGTATTTGAATCTACTTCCTGTTAGATTTGAAGTGAGAAAAGTTGATAATTCGGCGCCATGAAATAACTAATTAGAAGGCATGAAATAATACTTGAAAAGTATCGCTGACTCGATTTAAAAATGCTGACTAAAAGCTTTGAAATAATGATCAAATTGCGTCTGGACTGAATAAATTACAGAAAATAAGTGTAAATGTTGAAACCAGTACAGAAGTTAGTTTTAATTTTTCATAAGTCGATGAGAATTCGATAAGAATTGCTTTTTAAACTAGTTTAATCGATAGAAAAGGTGCTTTGATATTAAAATTTAAGCTTGTAAAAGTGAGTATTAAAAAGGATTATACCACCGCTATCCCACACCACGCGACCTGTTTTATTTTAGCGAGGAAAAGCATAGGAAATGTGCTCGAGGGAATATTTCAGAGAAATTTGAGAGAGCCGAAATGAAATGAAACTCTTTTTATTCAAGTTACAAAAAGTGTGCATAAATTGTACTTGTATTGTTTTAAAAAGACACATTCGCTCGGAATTGAAATTGAAAAGAAGTTGGAGTGTTTTTTGTTCAAAAGGCGAGGTAATTTCTCCAGTATATAAAAAATAAAATCTGGGAGAGTTTTTTTTGTTTAAATTGATGAAAATGCTGAAACGGAAGTGAACCCGCAGAGCATTTTTTGGGAAGCTAATCTTGATGTCCAATTTTTATAGCCTTTGTAGCCTGAATTCATTTTTACCGTAATCCACTCGGCGGAATATGTGTAGTAATGCGTGCGCGCAGGTTGGTGGTGAAAATACACGTATTTTATTACCATAAGCTTTTTTTAAGACCGTCTAGTTAATGATTTAACACACCTTACATGAATTGTTAGTGGTCTGTTTTAAGGAAAAAAATATACAAAAAGTAAATAACGAATAATAGTGGCTTGGCTCGGGCTTTGATGCTTTTTAGCCGCATGCTTTAATCAGTATTATGTGTACGGAACCCTGGCGGTGAAGAATAGCGGCCACCCGTAAATTAAATTTGTTTGTACCCTTGTATTCTCTTGTAATATAAGCAAAGTATTAGTATTAGTTTACAAAATGTACTTTGTTTACACCAGAGAAAGTCCCCAATTTTTTGACTAAAAATAATTCCACAAACAAACTTGTTCACACTTTAGAAGAAGCGAAAAAGAGAATGTTGATTAGGCTGGGAAAAACAGGCTTAGGGAAAAGATTTATGGCACGTGACGTAAATCATATTTATGAGTGCCAACGTGGAAAAGATGGAAGCCACTGGGTACACTTGAAAAATAAGTACACATGCTTAGGTTATTGTTTTCATTCAAGTTCTAGTCATTATTAATGTGCGTAGAATTGAAAATTTCCAGCAAAGTCCATATGCATTGTAGTTATAAAAAATAACAAAACCAAATATGTAGATTCAACAAAATCAAAACTAGCTATCAGTCGTTTTTGAAAAATACCTGCGCTGTACATAGGAGCCAGAAGGCTCGCATGATTCTTTGTGCGGTAGAGATTTTCCATATTCGTATTTAGCCACAGTTTAAACCATGTAATTAAACTTCATTGCAAATGCTATTTCAAAAACATTCGCAATTTTGCAAAAAGTAATGTATCGACAGGCTGCAGGAAATTTAGAAACTAATTCTTTTGAAAAAGTGACCGTGCGTTGAAAGAACAAAAATTAAATGATCAAATTTGTTGCCTATGTCTGGGGATACTATTATAATAGTATCACCAGACATAGGCAGCAAATTCTATCAAATAATTTTTGTCCTTTCAACGCACTGTCGTTTTTTTTTAAAGAATTAGTTTCTAATTTTCCTGCAGCCTAACAATACATTAATTTTTGCAAAATTGCGATTTTTTTGTGAAATGCAAATGTTTCTGCGAATTGTGAATTGCAAATGTATTTGCAAAAAATTGTGATTTTTATTTTGTTAGTTTTAGATGGTGTTGGCCTGGTGCATCGTTCCTCGAAAACTTCTTGAAATTCCTATTTTCCTTTTATTTCTAACATTTCCCACCGTGAAATTCAAGTGGAAAATTTTTGGGATATGCAAGTTTAGCTAAGTATAGCCAAGTTCTCGATTTTTCCCCGAGGGGAAAATGGGAAAAACAAATTTCTCATTGAGATTTCCGGGGGAAAACGAAACTCCCTTTTGGGTGTGGTTCAAAAATTTCATTTTGGCCGAGCAGGCGGGAATAACTTGCTATTTATCCCTATACCAACTTATCCAATGCTCTTTGATCTTTTCGTTCAATTATCCGGTTATTAGCAGTCGCTATTAGAAGGATGATTTAAAATATTTTTGGACAATATAATCCCATGCTCTGTTGTGATAGTTTTATATGAAATTGCACAGGCCATTTAGTTATATAGTCAGCTAATCCCATGTTCGGTTGTGATAGTTTTATATCAAATCCCACGGGCCATGTATTTTTTAGTCGGCTAAATAGTCGTTCTGGTTAATTTGGCATTAGGGTAAATTGGGTAAGTTGGCATTGGGTAAAATGGCACGTTGGGTAAAACAGCATTGGGTATAATGCCATTGGGTAAAATTGAATTGGGTACATTGTCCTGGCACCATCTCAAACATCTGCCAGTTTACAGTTTACAAAAATTTTAAAAACTGATATTTTAATTCAAAAAAGTAAAAATTTTGACTAAAAAGAAGTGGAGTATTTTGTCAGAAAACAAAAAAAAATGACAGACAGCACATCGGTTCATGGAAGTAAAATTGTTAAGAAAGAAAAAAATTTGCCTGAATTGCTTATATAATTTTGTTCCACTTTAGAATAAAACGCAGTCGGTCCAAATAGCAGGGCGACAAAAATTTTTTCACAAACTTTTAACAAATCATCAATTATTAGGCAAGCCGCCAGAAGAACATCAGTCTGATTGTAAATCAATTAAGCTCTGGCTTTCATAGCCAGGATCTTTGTCACAATGGTTAGCAATTGTAACACATCGTGAGTGAAACCTTATATAATTAATATTAATCTTTGCAACTTTTTCTGGACGCAAAAAAAAAAACGAAAAATAGACGAACACTTGACAGGTTTCCTAATTTGCCATTCACGTAGAGAAGCTACATACGAACGATTCTAGAGCTCAACATCAGATGATTCAGGGTACCTGTGGGTTGAAACAATGTCTGTCTTTAATGTCTCGTTAGATTTGTTAATAAGTCTAAGAGCTCTTACACTGCAAAACGGACAAAAATTCCCAGCCATTTTCCTGAAAATTTCATTTTAAAGTTGAAAACTAATTCGCGTGAAGAAGACATAAGTTTCAATGTTCTAACTTTACCAAAGATTCCTTACAATTGCTCTCCTATTGTCGACACAACAGTAACGAAAAATAAGGCGACAGGATAGAGGCAAAAAGATGCAATGTTTTGGTTTTATTAGAAAGTTTTTGAAATCTTGGCTATTTAGATGAGATGCTGACCATCCAAATGACTCTTGAAAACAAAATGACCAAGATTTGGCTAATATCATAAAGAGTGACTATTGGTTGAAAAATAACTGCTGATGCTATTTTCACAGATTTTTCAATATCCATGCATAAACATTTCAATTATGCATAAATAAAACCAAGCATTGTAACAAAAACATATAAAAGCAAATTAGGAAAAAATCATAGGAAAACGCAAAACCTACAAATTCGGTCTGGTTTAAATCTATTGTTAAGAATTTTTTTCTTAGCAGCAACGACATTTTGTTTATCTGAGAGCAAAGACAAATGCTAATTTACTTTCAAACAAAGCAACTAATTTTTAAATGTATATCTACATTATTGAATTGGATTTGCAGAAATTTTTTTGATACAACAAATCGAAAACATTCAAAGAGTAATTTATTTAAGCTGGACGATTACTGTCAATGAGGAACAAAAAGTGAATAAAATTGTTTAAAATGAAATTTTTGGGCACATTTTTTTCAACTTTTCAAAGAATAAATATTTCAAATTGTGGAAAAGCAGTGAAACTTAAACTGATACCCAGATGATAGCGAAAAATGGTGAGAATTTAGTTTTTCTTGCTAAAACTATTTTAAAATACTGGCAGAAGTTGTATTCCAAAATAGACAGAGATTTTTAATGAAATCTCTGAAATATAGTACGCTTTGAGAGCTTAAAACCATCATTGGTCTTGAAAACCAGGCTTGACTTTGTCTATGAAAAAATATCAGAAAAATATCAGAGGAAGAACCGTGCAGGTCGGCATCAAGTTCTCACATCTGTTTCAAAATGGAGGACCGACAACACACGAATAATTAATCGAATAATTGATATTTTTTTGGGAAACTGTACCAAGTCATTATCAATCCTTAAAAAAATCAGAATTGCTAGTAAACAACATTCGATTGTAAAAATTGCAGAAAAAACGTTGGTAAATCGTAGAACGGAGCAAAAAGTAGAAGCGAAAACAAAGTTATGAATGAAGCAGCACTATGTTTTTTAAGGAGTTGTCAATCAAAAGTACAGTACATATTTTGCGTAATGTTGTTTGCAAACACTGACAAAATAGAGAAAAAGTAACAGCAGCAAGCATCATTCAATTAAGATCACCAAACTAATTTGAAGTATCTTTTCGGAGACACTGCCCAAGTTAAAGCCATAGCAAGCTCTGCTGAGAAACTCCCAGGTTGCACACAATTTGTAGGGAACACAGGTTGAGGTCCCAGACCAAAAGTCGGCGTATTACAACCATTGTTAATGTACACTTCTGTATTCACCTGCGACACTGTGGTTTCTAGACCAAAAATAACGTGTTCCTCCAATATCAATTTTTTGCGTGTTCGTCAAGTCAGTAGGAAGACCAAATTCACGGTTTGTAACGGGGGGGGGGGGACGTCCCCCCATGACGATCCGTGAGGTACATTTTTGAGGTCGAAAAATGTTGTCTCTCAATTTTGGCAGAGGGACAAAAACTTGTAAAAATTTTCTCGATTTCTGCCGGGGACAAAAACTTTTCAGCTATTTCCAGCTATTTTGTGCGGGGGATAAAAACTTGTAAAAATTTCACAGTTTTGTGGAATTAATGAAAAACTTGAAAAAATTTTGCAATTTCTTGGGGTCCATTAAGTTGATTTTAAAGTTTAAAAATTCTTAAACCCTTTTTTAGTCAAACAGACTGTTTATGGGTTTTTGAAAAACATATAACTGACTTACCTTTTCTTTATTTCGATCTCCTGATAAGTTTTATGTCTACATTCTATAAGTTCCATGTCATACGTCTACATTTAAACCAAAATGGAGTCCAATTTTGCTGGTTTTGATCCAACATGTGGTTTTAATTTGATAGTTTTATTGACCAAATGTCATCCCAGATTAGGGAGTGTGGGCAGATTAAAAAACCAATAAAACTTAAGCGCCAGGGCTCCAAATTGAGAATTTTTGTGTCTGGTATGAAGTTTGCGGCGTCAGAGGTGAAAAGAGTGCAACTTTGCAGAGAATAAGGAAAAAGTATACGTATGAAATGGACAAAATGAATGATCAAAACATGTGAAATGTTCCAAAAAAGTACTGAAAAAGTGCTTGAAAACTTGCGGTAAAGAAATCCATTTACCACGTTTAAATGACGGGAGAGTTAGAAATTGAGAAAAAAAATTGTGTATTTTTAGAGTAAAAATTGATGTTTTTGGACAATTTTATACAAAATACTTCCACAAAAAGCAATTCCATTATGCACAAATTGTTTTGCAATGTGACTGACAACAGGTGCAGACCGGTAAATTGTGTAACACAAGGTGTTTGAGGGATAATGCAAATGTGATCACGTAAAATAGTGTAAAACTTGGGAAATTATAAAAAAATGACGAAATTTTAACTGGAAAAACTGATGTCCGACTGAACCCTACAGCGTAACTTAGGCGAAGTGATAGTATGAGCAGTGTATTTCCCTTATATTCTTAAGAACACTAACTTCTTTTTTTTTGTGAAGGAAATTCTGTTTTTTCCTTACTTTAATAAACAGTTTTTGTTTTCTCTTTTTTGTTCTCTTATTAGTTTCATAGCACTAACAATAACTACAGCTGTATGTCTATAATGTTCATCTGTTTTTTATCCAATCTTGACTTGTTTTGCCGACCTCTGATTTTTTGAGAGCTGACTGAAGATTAATTTTAAACAACTTGTGCATATGACAAAGTTTGTTTTTGATTTTTTTGTTTCGCAAGTTTTGTTCTCGGCGTTTGTGATTGGTTGGCCGACTTTTAGGAATTGTTATGTCTACTACATGTGCCAACATGTGTCTTTCAAATACATAAGCAATTCAGTGTGCTCGTCTCCGACTCTCTGATTGGTCAGTCGAGTTTGAGTTTTATTACTGTCTCGCAAATGTTTGAACAAGTGTTGTTTTATTGTCAAAGACAAGGTGTGATCTCCTTTATTACCATAAGCAATTCTGTGTGCTCGTCTCCGACTCTCTAATTGGTCAGTCGAGTTTGAGTTTTATTACTGTCTCGCACATAATAAGGTAGTATGTCGTCGTCTCAAGATTACTTTGATTTTTGTCACGATATAGCGCATTCTGAAAAACGATATGTAGTTGCCTGTGTGAAAACATATGATAAAACTGGAACTTATATATCGCTGAAACTTTTCAAGAAGGATAACGCAGACAGCGAATTTCGTTTCAACCAAAAACTCACTCTCTCTATGCAGGAATTGGAGCAAGTGGGAGAGAATATTGATGCTATTAGAAGAATATTTCTCTCAAAATTTGCGAACGAGCAGAGCAGCTCTGGCAAAATGAAGTTACAGCCTGGTTCCAGTTTAGAAACGAATGGTCAAAGTCGTAGCTGCAGATTCAAAAAATCAAAAAAATTCTCAGAGAGTGATAAAGAGAATTAAATAGCAAAAGCAAATGGTTGAAGCAATGTTTGAACGTACGCCTGAATATTTTCAACAATTCCAAAAACTTTTTCGATATTTTATTTGCAATAATGAGCCTCAATTTGACTCTAATCTTACAAAAAACTTCGCGTACAGCCAGCACAAAAATGAAGATCATTGCAAAATACAACAATTTCATTACCATTTCATTGCTTCTGCTGATCAATTACCGCAGTCCTTCAAGGATACTTCTTCTAAACCATATACAAAACCATGTCTCCTCACATATCTTCAACTGCTCATTCGGGGGTTTTCTCACATAGTGCATTATGGCGAAGTGATGGAAAAACTTCAAGAGGCAGCCAGTTACAACGACCAGCACAATCTAGCTGTTTCAAACTCTAAGAAAAAGTTACCAAATGTAAACATGATGATGACACAGGATGTTCAAACGCAAACTGACTTTTTACCTACTTGCACGATTGATAGATTTTATAGTATTTATAATGGTGGTATGAACGGTGAGTTTTCCAAAAATACTTGATATATTAAACAGCGGCTATGGTTGTTTGCATGTTGATAATAGTTTGATTTTGATAAATTTTAATACGGAATAGAAATCTTTTAATTAAAAATTGTCTTGTTCTCTTGTCTTTGAAGAAAGAATTGACCAAAAAAAGTTAATTAAAAAGGTTAGAGCATATGATTAGCTAATCATAGCAAATCATTATCGTTCATATTCAACATCAAAGGATACTCATAACCAAACATCACATGTGCAATATAAAAGCAATAAAGTCACAAAAAATGCACAGAGTTTTGAATTGGCTTAAGTTTGAGGGTTTGAGTTACTTCATTGTAAAATTTTAACAGTAGGCAATACAATAGTTGGCAGTTTTGTATCGGGATTCCAAGCGGATCTGCCAAATAAACTTTGTTTTTTTGAAACAAAAGAACCATCCAATGACTTCCTGCATGTCGCGACGGTGAAGCATTGACTATGATATATCTTTCTCTTGTTAACTTTGGAAATTGTCCGCTGCAAAAACTCCATAAAAAATATTTCAAATGAATTTATTTTCCCAAAAATGGCGTATTTCATCACTATCCATCTGTGGGGTATGTGATAATCAAGTTTTTTGTCACCTTTCGTTCCGAATTAACATAAAATGTTGAGCTTCGTTCACCCAGAAATAGAATTTCTACGTTGGCTGCCAATGCTCCGTCAAATGTAAGTTGAACTGAAATTGAGCAATTTGTAAGTTCTGGATGAATGAAATCATGAGAAGCCTCTTGCGTTGATGTTAAATCAAAAGCTAGAATAAAGTGATTGGGGTAATTGTCCAGAGTTATGCCATGCCCACATTTGTCAAGAAAATCCAGGTCTTCTAGAGTATTGAAGTAAATGCGGTGGTTAAAAGTTGTTGAGACCGGAGTTCCAACAATAGGTTGACCATTTCGATAAACAACAATTTGGCTCAAATTGAATTTCTGGTAGTGAAAAAGATTAGTGCAATTAGTTCCGAGGTATGCTTAATTTGTTGCCATCGCAATTACCATACGTCGTAGAGGTTCTTTCGAGAAAATATCCTCATGGCTCCAACTTCTTATTCCAGTTGTAGCAAAAAAAGTTCTTGGTAATACTTCTGTATAGCGATACACGGCAGGTGTTTTTAGTAGAGTTTTCTCAATTGCCGTCAAAACATGATCCGGTATTGAGATTTTTCTAACGTAGAGATTAGCTTCAATCATTCTAACTTTGTAATGTTTGTTTGACTCTGAATTTACAGCAAAATCATTTGTAGACCTTCTAAATGAAATTCGCAGTGTAACACAACTAAGTAAGTGTTTATCACAAGTTAAAAGATCACTCACCGGCTTTCCAATAAAATAGTTTTCCTGGGAATTAGCAACAAGAGCTTTTCTGGCCACTACGTCGTCCGCGCGACCGTCGGTGCCATCAATTTTAGCCGGCTCATCCTCGTAATAATATGCCTGACAAACTAGCCATGTGTTTTTTTTCCCTGAAGAAAATTCCGTTTCAATGAATGCTTTTTGAGCATAATTTCCGTTTGTATTGGAAATTTTAACACCGTTAGCAGACACAGTGCATTTTGAAAATAAAGAATGTAATTCGTTTTTGCTAATGTATGGCATGTCTGTATTTGTAGCATCAGCTCCTGTTCTTAAATCGCCGTCATATTTTCGGGATATTTTACATGTAATTTCATGTAGAAGTTTCTGTAAAATCTATGAAATTGTTCCTGTCACCCAAAACTTCAAACTCAAGCATTGAACCGTCCGGGGAATACGATGGCCCAACTTTTTGAGTAAAAGCATTATCAAAAGAAATAAGCAGAGGCTGTTTTTCAAACAAATCAAGTGTGGTGTGTGTTGCTTCTGCGGGCAGTAAATTAGTAATCATTTTGATCTTTAGAAAAAAATTTTGACGGACTTCTCGTCAAAGGCTTCTTCTTACGAATGCTTTGTTTTGGCTTTTCACCGTTGGGTTTTAATTTACGTATTCTTTTTGATCCGCCCACTTGTTTTCTTTCAGTTTTTTGCACAGTCGATTTTAATGCTTGGTTTGGAGACTTTATCTTTGTAACAAACTCTACCAGCTCGGGAGCTGCTTGAACAATTAATTCACCTCCAATCTTTTTGGCTACAGGCCAAAGAAACTTTCTTGCAATCGGTAATGCCGCTCTGCCAATACCTGCTGCTAAAGCCCCAAAACCACTTCCTCGTTGACGATAGTGTCCTGAAAAGTATGTTGACACCGATTGCTGTCGATAGTAGGCTTCCATTTAGTCGAATTTTTTAAAATGTAAAGTCGAAATAACTTTTCCTGTTCCAGCGAAAGGAACTAATTCTACAGTTTCGGTCCGCAATTGAATTTCAATTGCCTGAAAATTTTTTGGTAGTAACTTTTTGTATTCCAAGTTGCTGAAAACAATTCTGTGTCTTGGCTCTATTCCGAAGGGGCTACCGTTTTTCAGTCCTTGTTTTGAATCAATGACTCGAATAAGAGGTGCTTTGGTATCACCTACGTATTGATACTCAATTATGTTAACGTAAATAAAAATTAGTTGCTTCCCTGAAGACAAATCAAAAGGATAATCGCCAACAAAAGATTTTTCTTCGTCATCAGCCACGGTCAGATTTTCAAAAGTGTCCAACATCTTGTATCCAATATGATAACCAGACCCAACATGAATACCGTTGAAACCTATTATGCTTAGAATTTCGTTATCCGGAAAAGTAATTCCTTCGTTTTTACCAAAAAAGAGGAATAAAACTCCAGTGATTTTGTTAAATTGATAGTCAAAATGAGGCATTCCGGTAGCTGCTTTTCAGGATCTCAAAAGATGGTCACGGTTTACATAGGAACCAGTTCCAATAATAACTCGTTCTACTCCGTATGGTTTGGAGACAGCATCAAATGGAATACTTTTCTCATAAAACTTAAGGCCTTCAGAAGAAAATATCTTTAAATCACTTTTGTTCACTTGATTTATTTTTGCCGGGAAGATAATTTCACATAGTGCAACCTGCAAATCCCCTCCGAATTAATTTCTTCATTGAAATAATTTTTGAATGAGGACAAGGTGTTTTGAAGAAAAGTATTCATAGAGGCTGATGAAACTAAGTGAACCGTGAACTCATTCATTTTTTGTTACTTCACTACTGTTGTCTCTATTTTTGACCAACTCTAATTCATGAAATTTTCCCTTGACTGGCTCTTGGGATGCGTCAATGAGACTATAAGTAGGGGGATTTGTTGTAGGTATATCGTAAATCTTAAAAACTTCGTTGGTAAATGTTTGCTTGTATCCTTTTCTAAACGGAAGATCCGCTTTTGATATTCGCACAAAGTCCCCAACGTAAAACTTTGGTCGGCGAACTAGATTTGCTGAATCATTAAAAATTAATGACATCAAGTAAGGAACGTCTTTCTTTGTCACTTTATTCGGCGCCAATTTCGTTAATCTGTTGACTCTAGAGTTAACGGTTTGTACAAAGCTCTGCAATTGATTAATATACGAGAATGTCCATTTGTCCTCTACGTACTTGTATATCAAATTCTTGAGCGATCGTATATTTCTTTCCGCAAATGCTGATTTTTTCTCGCTGAAAGTTTTTTCTGACATAGAGTGCTGGAAGAGCCCTTAAATTCTGTACCAGCATCTACCCACACTTTTTAAGGTCGCTTGTTCCTTATCATTTTCTTAAACGCATCTGATGTTGTTGTTGCGTACTTTGATTTTTGTTGCGTACTAGGTTCGACTCGTAGATAACGTGAGAGACAGTCCACCGCAACCAAAAAATATTTCACATCTTTTTTCTCTTTTGCTAATTTATCCACATGAGCCAAGTCTAGCGACCAAATTTCGTTTATATCGTAGACAATACCCTTCAGTGTTGGAAACTTTATTCTATGTTTTTTATGCTTTGTGTGGGCATTTTTGCTTTCTAGGAACTAATTCACTTTACTTGGTTTCAAGTTTGTGATTCTTTGTAGATTTTTTACGCTTCCGTATGCTGCGGGACCTTTCGTATATTTTAATTCAAGCAATTTTTTCTCATTCGTCGAAAGACTCCCAGTCCTTCTCCTCTTGCTGAGTTCTGTCTTCCTTCGAAGTTTCGAAACCACTTCCGGCGTCTGAGGATTCTTCTGTAAGTAATTGACTGGTTTCTTTGTGCTTGATTCCTTTTTGGCGAAACAGTTTTCTTTTTCTTTTTTGGTTTGACAGTTCTTTGAGTTCTTTTCCGGATCGCAATTTTAGCATTTCTGTTGATCACCAAGTCTTCTTTAATTGCTAAAACCTCAAGAATTCTAAAATAATCTGGATTAATTAGTTTTTTAGTTGGTTGTTGGAAATCATAGAGAAAAATAGGGACATTTATTCCTGTTGCTGTTCCGTCAACAATGAAATTTTCGTTTTCGTCTATAACAACTTTTTTTGACTCTTTAATGAGGCTAACTAATTTCTCCGTCCTGGTAAATTTCGCTGGCGCTAAAACATTAAGGTTTTGAAGAATTTTGTTCGCATTTTTTTTGACAACTCAGTGGGATCAATTGCTTCCCTTGTATATAAAATTTCCTGGTACTCTTTTTTAGTGTTTTCATTTGGTCGCATACGGTTCAAAAAGGAAAATTGAGCACCGGTATGTTGAACACTGGGATCATTTAGAATTTGCGAGGTATACGGCTGCTCTTTCATACACTGATTTTTGGGAATCAAAATAAATTCTGCAGCAGTTGACATAGTTTAACTCGAATGGATGAAACACAATTTTATAATGAGTTGAATCATTTCGAAACCGGTTTTTGTTAGAAAAAGTGCTCGTTGTTTATCCATTAGTGTTTTTTTCTTGAGGACACCTTCAAATATGTGTCTGTATTTTTCTAAGTCTCTTACTTCCACTCTAACATGACCCAGCAAGAAATTGTGAAGATAAAACCAGTATAACATCACAATCACAATTACGCAGGTATTTCCCTAAATGTTTTGGTTGCAAATGCACCATTTGCTTCAGCATAGAAATTTTTTTCTCTTTCATTGTTTAGAGGGGCTGCTTCTGCTTTATCAGATGGAAGATAGAACACTGGAGGACCTGGCTCAGTAATATTTGAACAGTATCGTAAACAATCAGAAGTTTTCGGATCAAGATCGATAAGCAAATGCCCAAATGGTTCTTTCGTTGCCAATTGATAGCAATGTTTTAAAAATTTAACAAGATTTAACTGCTTGCCTAAAAATTCGACTTGTTGAATATCGCGGCGGGCTGATTTGAACAAAATGATGTGTGATGTGTTCAAGTCTATTGTACGAGACCACTTGCTCTGCTGATAAAGATTGTGCTTTATGTAAATAGCATTAATGTTTTTGTGGCGCCCTGCAGTGGCCAACTTAACAAATTCTTTGTAGTTATAAATTTCTTCGCACAAGTAGTCAATTATCAAAAGACAGTTTTCAAGGTTATTCAAAAATTAAAAATTGGCATACGTTTTGAAAATAACTCCAAGTTTTTGCTCCATTTTGATGTATATTTGTTGCATTTCCCAGTACAAAAATATAATGTTGTTAAATTTCGGGTAAAATCTGTTTCCACTCAACATTTTGAAAATTAACTCTGTTTTGCCACAACCTGAGGGCCCTACAACGGCCATGAAGACTCTATCTTGCGTAGATATAATTTCATTCATAGTCTAGGATTTGCTAAAATGTATCCAACTAAGCTTGACAATATGGATATTCAAACTGAGGTTTCTTCACAATTTGGTTTTAACACGGTTAACTTCACAATACAAAGTGATATTATCAGTAATATAACAAACATTTGAACAAAAAATACATCTTCTGAGCGTGGCAAAGTTGTTTGGTTACATAATTTCCGAGACGATTTGCTGCTATTTTCTTTTTCAAAATAATTTTTCTCTACAACAGCGTCAACTTGATCGACTGTTACTCCCTCCATCTCAACACAAAATAAAAAGTTGTTAAAAAAGTCTAAATTGGATATCAGTTTACATAAAACAACGCATAGCAATTAAACTCAGTTAGAAAGTCTTTCATATGAACCATGAAGCACTCAGAGAGTCTCTCAGTTTTGTTATATTGAACAATTTTGTGCACTCTTTCTTCCTTCACCAAGTGTTGAATCTCTTTTGGCAGTGAAGGATCGTTCTTGTCAATTTCTTCACCAACGGGGTGCTTCGACATCAATAAGAGTTTCGGAGGACAGACTCAGGGTTGATTTTTTGACATTCTGTTTTCCCATTGAAGGAAAGGTTCAATATAATACACTAAATAAGTGAATGAGCGAATTTTGTCCTCAGTCAGCAAGAATTTAACTTGAATTTATCTCTGTAAAAACTGGTTTCCGGTTTTTATGGTTTCGTCTTTGGAAATTGAAAGACTCAGATTCTCGTTCCCCGTTATCAAGGCACAAACTGTTGAACTCGGTGACAACGGTGCCTCCATTTTCGTCAATTCCGCTCTCATTGGTTAAATAGATATTCAAAATTGATAGTCAAAATCGTTGATTTTGTTAAATTGATAGTCAAAATGAGGCATTCCGGTAGCTGCTTTTCAGGATCTCAAAAGATGGTCACGGTTTTCATAGGAACCAGTTCCAATAATAGCTCGTTCTACTCCGTATGGTCTGGAGACAGCATCAAATGGAATACTTTTCTCATAAAACTTAAGGCCTTCAGAAGAAAATATCTTTAAATCACTTTTGTTCACTTGATTTTTTTTGCCGGGAAGATAATTTCACGTAGTGCAACCTGCAAATCCCCCTCCAAATTAATTTCTTCATTGAAATAGTTTTCGAATGAGGACAAGGTGTTTTGAAGAAAAGTATTCATAGAGGCTGATGAAACTAAGTGAACCGTGAACTCATTCATTTTTTGTTACTTCACTACTGTTGTCTCTATTTTTGACCAACTCTAATTCATGAAATTTTCCCTTGACTGGCTCTTGGGATGCGTCAATGAGACTATAAGTAGGGGGATTTGTTGTAGGTATATCGTAAATCTTAAAAACTTCGTTGGTAAATGTTTGCTTGTATCCTTTTCTAAAAGGAAGATCCGCTTCGATATTCGCACAAAGTCCCCAACGTAAAACTTTGGTCGGCGAACTAGATTTGCTGAATCATTAAATATAAGGACATCAAGTAAGGAACGTCTTTCTTTGTCACTTTATTCGGCGCCAATTTCGTTACTCTGTTGACTCTAGAGTTAACGGTTTGTACAAAGCTCTGCAATTGATTAATATACGGGAATGTCCATTTGTCCTCTAAATACTTGTATATCAAATTCTTGAGCAATCGTATATTTCTTTCCGCAAATGCTGATTTTTTCTCGCTGAAAGTTTTATAAACTTCGATTTCATTTTTCTGACATAGAGTGCTGGAAGAGCCCTTAAATTCTTTACCAGCATCTACCACACTTTTTTAGGTCGCTTGTTTTTTATCATTTTCTTAAACGCATCTGCTGTTGTTGTTGCGTACTTTGATTTTAAGGGTTCGACTCGTAGATAACGTGAGAGACAGTCCACCGCAACCAATAAATATTTCACATCTTTGTTCTCTTTTGCTAATTTATCCACATGGGCCAAGTCTAGCGACCAAATTTCGTTTAAATCGTAGGCAATAACCTTCAGTGTTGGAAACTTTATTCTATATTTTTTAAGCTTTGTGTGGGCATTTTTGCCCTCTAGGAACTATTTCACTTTACTTGGTTTCAAGTTTGTGATTCTTTGTAGATTTTTTACGCTTCCGTATGCTGCGGGACCTTTCGTGTATTTTAATTCAAGCAATTTTTTCTCATTCGTCGAAAGACTCCCAGTCCTTCTCTTGCTGAGTTTAGTCTTCCTTCGAAGTTTCCAAACCACTTCCGGCGTCTGAGGATCCTTCTGTAACCAATTGACTGATTTCTTTGTGCTTGATTCCTTTTGGCTAAATAGTTTTCTGTTTCTTTTTTGGTTTGACAGTTCTTTGAGTTCTTTTCCGGATCGCAATTTTAGCATTTCTGTTGATTACCAAGTCTTCTTTAATGGCTAAAACCTCAAGAATCTTAAAATAATCTGGTATAATTAGTTTTTTAGTTGGTTGTTGCAAATCATAGAGAAAAACAGGGACATTTATTCCTGTTGCTGTTCCGTCAACAATGAAATTTTCATTTTCGTCTACAACAACTTTTTTTGCCTCTTTAATGAGGCTAACTATTTACTCCGTCCTGGTAAATTTCGCTGGCGCTAAAACATTAGGGTTTTGAAGAATTTTGTTCGCTTTTTTTGACAACTCAGTAGGATCAATTGTTTCCCTTGTATATAAAAATTCCTGGTACTCTTTTTTAGTGTTTTCATTTGGTCGCATACGGTTCAAAAAGGAAAATTGAGCACCGGTATGTTGAACACTGGGATCATTTAGAATTTGCGAGGTATACGGTTGCTCTTTCATAAACTGATTTTTGGGAATCAAAATAAATTCTGCAGCAGTTGACATAGTTTAACTCAAATGGATGAAACACAATTTTATAATGAGTTGAATCATTTCGAAACCGGTTTTTGTTAGAAAAAGTGCTCGTTGTTTATCCATTAGTGTTTTTTTCTTGAGGACACCTTCAAATATGTGTCTGTATTTTTCTAAGTCTCTTACTTCCACTCTAACATGACCCAGCAAGACATTGTGAAGATAAAACCAGTATAACATCACAATCACAATTACGCAGGTATTTCCCTAACTGTTTCTCTTTCATTGTTTAGAGGGGCTGCTTCTGCTTTATCAGATGGAAGATAGAACACTGTAGGACCTGGCTCAGTAATATTTGAACAGTATCGTAAACAATCAGATGTTTTCGGATCAAGATCGATAAGCAAATGCCCAAATGGTTCTTTCGTTGCCAATTGATAGCAATGTTTTAAAAATTTAAAAATATTTAACTGCTTGCCTAAAAATTCGACTTGTTGAATATCGCGGCGGGCTGATTTGAACAAAATGATGTGTGATGTGTTCAAGTCTATTGTACGAGACCACTTGCTCTGCTGATAAAGATTGTGCTTTATGTAAATAGCATTAATGTTTTTGTGGCGCCCTGCAGTGGCCAACTTAACAAATTCTTTGTAGTTATAAATTTCTTCGCACGAGTAGTCAATTATCAAAAGACAGTTTTCAAGGTTATTCAAAAATTATAAATTGGCATACGTTTTGAAAATAACTCCAAGTTTTTGCTCCATTTTGATGTATATTTGTTGCATTTCTCGGTACAAAAATATAATGTTGTTAAATTTCGGGTAAAATGTGTTTCCACTCAACATTTTGAAAAGTAATTCTGTTTTGCCACAACCTGAGGGCCCTACAACGGCCAAGAAGACTCTATCTTGCGTAGATACAATTTCATTCATAGTCTAGGATTTGGTAAAATGTATCCAACTAAACTTGACAATATGGATATCCAAACCGAGGTTTCTTCACAATTGGGTTTTAACACGGTTAACTTCACAATAAAAAGTGATATTATCAGTAATATAACAAACATTTGAACAAAAAATACATCCTCTGAGCGTGGCAAAGTTGTTTGGTTACATAATTTCCAAGACGATTTGCTGCTAATTTCAGTTTCAAAATAAGTTTCCTCTACAACAGCGTCAACTTGATCGACTGTTACTCCCTCCATCTCAACACAAAATAAAAAGTTGTTAAAAAAGTTTAAATTGGATATAAGTTTACATAAAACAACTCATAGCAATTAAACTCAGTTAGAAAGTCTTTCATATGAACCATGAAGCACTCAGAGAGTCTCTCAGTTTTGTTATAATGAACAATTTTGTGCACTCTTTCTTCCTTCACCAAGTGTTGAATCTCTTTTGGCAGTGAAGGATCGTTTTTGTCAATTTCTTCACCAACGGGGTGCTTCGACATCAGTAAGAGTTTCGGAGGACAGACTCTGGGTTGATTTTTTGACATTCTGTTTTCCCCACTGAAGGAAAGGTTCAATATAATACACTAAATAAGTGAATGAGCGAATTTTGTCCTCAGTCAGCAAGAATTTAACTTTTCTCTGTAAAAACTGGTTTCCGGATTTTATGGTTTCGTCTTTGGAAATTGAAAGACTCAGATTCTCGTTACCCGTAATCAAGGCACAAATTGTTGAACTCGGTGACAACGCTGCCTCCACTTTCGTCAATTCCTCTCTCATTGGTTAACCAGTTGAAATAGAAAATGGCGTTTTCTTTTGCACATTGTTTGTTGAAAATGTTTTTGCAATTTGAATGATTTTGACAATTTTGTGTAAAATAGTTCACAGATATCGATGGACACTCAAGTGAATTCAGATCAATAACAGGGCATTCAAGCAATTCTGACAAAAAATTAACTTTTTCGGCTTGCTTAGCGTAGAATTTTGCACCAGGATTCCGCAAGCGAACGCTTTGAATTATTTGTGTCAGATAAATATAAGGATAATTTCCTATGTCCCAATCAATACCGTGCAAATTTCTACTCAACCAACTGAAAGATTGCTTTTGTTGAGTTGTTAATTCACTACAACTTGTAGGTGGTAAGAATGACACGCAGTCAAGGTAGTCTTCAGTACAAATTCCCAACTCTTCAACAATAAATTTTTATTTTCTGTGACAAAATCCTTCAACGTCTAACACAACGGTTTTAATGCTCAGCATTCCAATAAGTGATAAATTGACGGATGAAAAATCTTTATATATAAGCAAATTAATATTCCCGACAAATGCCCGCTAAAACAGTTGCTGCTTTTCCACGGAAGCATATAAGAATAACCAGGACCTTGGTAATATATTTCGTTTATGAAACCACCTGCGTCGTGTAAAATAGCGTGCAAACGTTAAATTTTTGATACTTTTAGATACTTGTCGAGAGATGAATTGTCGATGCCAATTAGACCTCCACATGGACGCAATTTTAAAGCAATATCATGATCAAAGCATTCCAACTCACTAAAATATTCACTTGCTGCCAGGAAATAGTTTAATGTTACTGATTTTTTAGGATAAGATGTAGAAATGGATAAGTATTTGTCGTGAATGTTTTCCAAACAGATTCTACAAAGAACTGGTTGGTCAAAACGCATACCAAGTCTTTTTTTTCACTTACCAAACTGCAACTCAACAAAGTTTTTAATGCTTTTCTCTGCATTATTATTGAACCATTTATTATTAACAATCATAAGACAACGAGTGAATAAGATTTTGTCATTCTAATAATAGCGACAGACTAACTTATCGAGTTTTGAATTTTATAATTTTAAACACTAAGAATCAATAACCGCAATGCTAACTGCATGTTGTCTTTGTTTGTCCATGAATTCTCAAATTGGGTATGATAAGACATAGAACAACGCATTCGCATACTGTCTGTAGGCACTCTTCTTTCGCCTTACTAGACCTAAAGTTAATTTTCTAAATTTGCTGTATTTTGATGGGCTAAGATAAAAACCAAATTTATCTAACTATTATGCTCTACGTGACAAGTATAGTTATTGCTGTTTTCTGATTGGCTAAGATAAAAACCAAGTATATCCAACTATTATGCTCTACGTGACAAGTATGTTTTTGAGCTGTTCTTAGAAGCAACACGCCTAAACATGTAGCAAAAACAATTGAACACAAATAATCATTTTCTTTCAATTCTTGCATACTGTTTGGTTGCTCACAAAATCCAAATCTTTGCTCTACAACAAACTTAAAATTGTTTGCAAACTCTTTTCTCAGTCTTTCCTCTTTTCTTTTTGTCTTTCTCCACTATTGATAGCAATCTAAATATTCTAGAAATGAGATTGATACAAAATTCTTAAGTTTTAGAACAAATTGTTTTATCTTTCGATTATATAGAAAAGCTGACCAAAAGTTTTCACGACCTTACAAACTACCACAACAAATCATTAACTGCAACATTGTCTTCAAAGTTTTAACATGTCTCCGATGGCAATTATTCTGAAAGAAGAGGCCAATCCCAATTTGAGAACAATAGCATATGAAACTTACAAAAAAGAGAAAGTCGTTATTGTTAAGCAAGAGTTGCGGGACAATGAGTGGATTACAGTTAACCACATGGCGCTACCAATTGCATTTTTTGACTACATTCAATCATTCAGATTTGAAAAGGCGCTGATGTATGGAGCACAGTACACGATCGATCATATTACAGGCTACGTTAGAGAATTTGTTTTCAATCCAGAGACGATAGATGAAAATGTTAGGAAAATTCTTTTCGACTATGATATCAAAGAGATTCCTTCATACGAAAATCAGGAGGGCTATTGGAGGGAGCTGGAAATTATCGATAGTTTTTGGCGGATTTCAAATAGCCCCGAAAAACCAGACATTACAACTCGGTCAAATTCTCCCCTACCAGACTCAGCGCCAATTCCTTCAACTCCCAAGGTAGCGGAAGTTTCCATAAATGCCAGCAGCAGTCTTGAGACGCCACCAGTGACCCTTTGCTTTGCTCCAAAGAAACGAAAACTTGATATCAACTTCTAGTACTCAATTAAAGACATTGTTTCTTTTGTTTCTGAGATCTTCTAGTGTGAAAATTGTTTTGTTAGTATTGTTTGTTCCGTCCGTGTTCGGACACGAGCCTAACATTTCTTTCTATTTTTCGTGTCAACGCATATTGTTCCACTTGAAATTGAATTTTATGCTTTCACTACAATTTTAATTTAACACAGTAAAGACTATGCACATTCTATTGAACGCGCTATATCGTGATAGAAATCAATGTAATCTTGAGACGCCGACATACTACATTCTTTTTAAACACAAACTCAAGCTTGTGACCACACCTTGTCTTTGACAATAATAAAACACTTTTTCAAACATGTGCGAGACAGTAATAAAACTCAAACTCGACTGACCAATCAGAGAGTTGGACACGAGCACACTGAATTGCTTATGGTAATAAAGGAGACCACACCTTGTCTTTGACAATAAAACAACACTTGTTCAAACATGTGCGAGACAGTAATAAAAGTCAAACTCGACTGACCACTCAGAGAGTCGGAGACGAGCACACTGAATTGCTTATGTAATTGAAAGACACTTATTGGCACATGTAGTACACATAACAGTTCCTAAAACTCAGCCATCCAATCACAAACGCCGAGACCAAAACTTGCGAAACAAAAAAATCAAAAACAAACTTTGTCATATGCACAAGTTTAAAATTCCCGTTAAGTTTTACACTATTTTACGTGATCACATTTGCATTATCACTCAAACACCTTGTGTTACACAATTTACCGGTCTGCACCTGTTGTCATTCACATTGCAAAACAATTTGTGCATAATGGAATTACTTTTTGTGGAAGTATTTTGCAAAAAATTGTCCAAATACATAAATTTTTACTCTAAAAATACACAATTTTTTTTCTCGACGTTTAACTCTCCCGTCCTTTAAACGTGGTAGATGAATTGCTTTAACGCGCCTTTTCAAACACTTTTTCAGTACTTTTTTGGAACATTTCACCTGTTTTGATCATTTATTTTGTCCATTTCATAAGCATATTTTTTCCTGATTCTGAGCAAAGTTGCACTCTTTTCACCTCTGACGCCACAAACTTCATACCAGACACAAAAATTTCCAATTTTGGAGCCCTGACACTTAAGTTTTATTGGTTTTCTAATCTGCCCACACTCCTTAATCTGGGATAACTTATGGTCAATAAAACTATCAAATTAAAACCAGATGTTGGATCAAAACCAGCAAAATTGGACTCCATTTTGGTGTAAATGTAGATATATGACATGAAACTTATAGAATGTAGACATAAAACTTATCAGGAGATCGAAACAAGGAAAAGGTAAGTCAGTTAAATGTTTTTCAAAAACCCATAAACATTCTGTTTGACTAAAAAATGGTTTAAGATTTTTTAAACTTTAAAATCAACTTAATGGACCCCAAGAAATTGCAAAATTTTTTCAAGTTTTTCAATAATTCCACAAACCTGTGAAATTTTTACAAGTTTTTATCCCCCGCTTAAAATAGTTGGAAATATTCTAAGTTCTTACCCACCAAACAAAATTGGCAAAAATTTCACAAGTTTTTCTCACCGCACAAAGTTGACAAAAATTTTACAAGTTTTTGTCCCCCAAAAGTTTGAGAAATTTTTACAAGTTTTTGTCCCCGGCACAAATCGAGAAAAGTTTTTGTCCCTCTGCCAAAACTGAGAGACAAAATTTTTCGACCTCAAAGATGTACCTCACGGGTCGTCACGGGGGGGACGTCCCCGCCCGTTACAAAGCGTGTACATGGATCGTCACGGGGGGGGGG
>NC_134470.1:10784254-10842866 GCF_964194025.1 Convolutriloba macropyga
GCACACTGCACGTACACTACACTTATGATGCAGAAAACCCAGTAAGCTAGTAAATAATTAATTCTTTTGTAAACTGTTGTCAACTGAATAAAGCTTATGGTTTGATTGAGCGTTTGATGTTAATAATTGGTCAACCAGCGCCATATTGAGTGTATCTAATAAGTATATCGAATTGTTATTTCTGAAAAATTGAACATTTTAAAACCATATATGCAACTACAATTTAATGAAATGTTTTATAATAGTCTCGAAAAATCTAAACAAAGTTCAGATGTTAAATTAAAAGATTGTTATGTTGATTGTGCAAGATTTCATATGATCTTGCGTGATCTTAAAAATGGCAATGTTGCGACGTATTTTGAGAAAAACAACTACTACAACTAACAATAAGCTACTTCATTACGGGCGTCTGCCGGTACAAATTCTTTTTAGTACAATTACTCGTTTTTATTACCAGATTTCTTTTTTGCTATGATAATATTTTATGCGTGTAACATTTTTACAAACCTGGCGCACGAAGGTGGTGCCCTATACGGAAATTTTAGTCAGTGTTTTTCACTTTTAAGCTGGAAGTTGAAAAGTGAAAAACTATTTTCTACGGCAAAACTGGTTTGACAGACGTGCGTTCTGTAAAGAATTGTCCCACAGATTAATTGCAGAAAATGCCTCAATTTGGTAACATTAGATCGTAAATTTGAGCGGCAAAAGGATGAAAAAGGATTAAAATTTTGTGAAATTCGCTTACAATTGAACGTAAATGCTTTTAAATTTAATTGACCCTTTTTTTCTTTTTAAGGCTTATAGTTGCTTTATGGAAAACACATTATAGAAAGGATTTTATTGAGAAATATCAAAATGAACTTCGGGTATCGACAAAGGGTAATCATTTATGCTACTCAAAATTTTAATAAACGACTAAAAAAACAAATTTAATTAGGTTATCCCTTTAAATACTTTAAATTTTTTTTACGAAAATTTCTTTGGCGCAATTTCTTTATTGAGATTTCCCTCATGGACTGTTCTTTGACGACCATCTTGAAAAGCAGGTCATTAATAAAAGTTTTTGGCATTTATATTATTGTGTTTAGCTATTGTATGAAAAATAGTACAATTCCTAACAGATATTAGAATAAAAATCGAAAAAGAAAAAATAAACAGTAAAGAGCAATTGAAATTTTTTCTATACAACTTTGAAAAAAGGAACTTGATTAAATTTACATTTTTTTTTCAACTAAATGACTTTGAATTTTGCTATTTCTTCTCTGTTCTTAACTATTTTATAATGTGCTAGCAACATTTTAGTATTTTTTGTTTATGTTATCGACAATGGCTTTTCAATTCCATGATTTCTGATTTGGATTGACACTCATAAGGACGCGGAGATTGCGACTGAGACTAACAAAATGCAAAAAAAACAAATATTATTGATGAATGGAGTAAATTTTTGTGATACCACCCCTTCTAGACATGAGGTAAACGAAGTTTTTAGTAAGATAATTGCTATCTTTTTGTAAATGAACATTTCACATTGTTCCTTGCATTCAAATGTTATGCAGAATCTGTTCACATTTTTCAAAATTATTGTTGCACTCTCAGCATACTCTTGCGTCAAAAATAGCATTTTATCGATCCGGGAAAGATTCAACTTAGGTTGACTAGATTGAATATTTTCTATTGTGAACTTTTATTTCTGAGAAGTGGACTCTAGAGCGCTAATTATTTTATTAATCTGTATTAAATTTCTTAGGGAATACTTTGCAGCACATGGAACAAACTCGTATTGCAGTTTCCACTCATTGTATGCTTTTTTCTTACCTTGTCTGTTTGTGATTTTTTTTCATGAGATCTTATCAAAATTGAAGATTTTTGATGCATTAGAACAGTTTTCTGCGCATCAGATTTTTCAATTTAAATGAAAAAAAACTAGACTAGGGCTAGGGTTTGATTTTGTATATAATTTTGATCAAATTGTCTTTAACATTATGCATCAGTTGAAAATTAGAATTATTAATAACAAGTTTATTTTTTCCTGATGACATCTCAACCAGGGATAAAGACAGTTGATTGTTGTAATATTCCTGCATTTCGCGTATATTTGTAACAAAGTTTAAAAGATAGTTACCCAAGTTGAGGTCCGAGACCGAAAATATCTTTGATCGGACTAGTCTGGTTGCAAACTGGGGGTAAAGTGTGACACAAATTACAGGGCCTGAAAAGGGTTATGGTCGCACTATAGTCTGAGCAATGGCTGCACGAATGTCTAATCAGAGGTCATATCTGCCTTTATATCCGGGCCGAGGCTTCCACCCGTATTCCACTGTTATTAAGCGAGAATAAGGGTGTAAAGCCAATTCCACTCTGAATTAGCAAGTAAAAGAGTGTAAGAGTGTAATTTTAAGAAAGTTACACTTTTGTGCACACTCTTTACACTCTTTAGACCACTCTTAATACACTTTCAAAAAACACTATAATTATATAATTACATTCTGTTGCTCACCCTTTATTACACTCTTTTCCCTGGGTGAAGCCTCCTGCGAGTTTTCTGAGTTCGTTCAAAGCAAAAAGTTTTCTACGATATCCACTGAATATGTGAAAATTATGTTTAGAAAAAGTTAGTTGCGTGAGCTGGATTATCCTTTGTTGAGACGTGCTTCCATTGATCAACGATGTTAAGTTCCAAAATTTCGCAAACGCAGCTTGGTTGCAAAAAGTTTTGCAAAATTTTTCTGCGTTGTATTATACTTCTACAAATATTTCAATGCCTAGGCTGAGTTCAGGATTGCATGCTTGCTCATTTTGTTGCATTTTAAGCGTAATTTGTGAATAATTATGGTGGCTAATCTTTAAAAGTTGATTACTACCAACATTCGCTAAAAATGTACCAAAATTTAAGCAAATAACGGAGCATTTTTTAATACTTGTTAAGTGTTGCCTTGTTTAGATTCGAAACCCTATATGTTTTTACTAGCATGACAAAACTCAACTAGAAGACTTATCGTCAAAACGAAGAATTTGTAAAAGTTTTCTAAAAAGCCGACTGCAAGATCCTTGTAATTGTGGAAAGGAAGTCAATTTTTGCAGGTACTGGTTAGTCAAATTAATACTTCTACCAATATTTCAATGCCTAGGCCGATTTCAGGGGTTTGACATTAGCTCATTTTGTTGAATTTTTTTACAAATTTTGTAAAAAAATATAATGGCTAACATCTAAGAGGTTATTACTACCAAACATTTTTAAAATTGTCCCAAACTTTGAACAAAAAATTGATCAAACTTCAAATAATTGTTGAATTTTACACTCTTTTCCCGTTATTTTTTTGTTAAATTCCTCGGCCCGGGTGTTTGGCAAAATCTGATTAGAGGCACCTCGACCTGGGTAATAATTACTTATTAGTATATTTCAAATGTTAGTTTCGGGTGAAGAAGCAAAAGCGTCAATTGATGACATTCGTTTGTTTGTGAGAGTTGCTTTTCTTCGGTTGTTCACCGCACTGTGTCTGCCTGGTGAAGATAGCCCACTTCCGTCTAGAGTGAAATAATTGGAATCTCTTTCTTGCTCAACCGTCCAACGGTCCGTTTCGGAGTCCTAAAATTTTCAGTTGTACTAAACTCTCGAAATACGTCATAACATTAGTCGGAAAAACATTGGTTCCAAAGCTTTAAATATCCCTAGCTTCTTGAAAGAGTTGAATTTCTTCGTATTCAGGGCTTCGATTCAAAATCTACAAAAAGGCCTCCATTTTTTTCTTTTCGTACTGTCGTTTTGTTCGGTATTTTAAAGGCTGCTAATGATGCTTGCAGATTCTTTTTTTTTTTACTTTCGTACTTTGTTGACATGAACTTACAAATTTCATAATAAAAAGACTTTAGCTGAGACTGTACATAGCAAAAACCACACTGGGAATACCATGATTCAGTGCTGATTGAGCCTGGACCATTGGTACGCGTAAGCAGGTGCAAACTGAAATTTGACCAGTATTAGAAAAAAACTCTTTGTGCTTGAGTCTTGCATCAACTCGTTTTAAGTTCCCACGCCTACTTTTCCAGTTTAATTCGTTAAAAATAACCAAGTTGTAACTTTCATTCGTATGGTTCATCTAGCGAAAAATACATTTTGATGTTTTTCACCATAAAATTGAACGCTTGGATATCTTCCGTTTGTGCCCCTCCAGCTCAAGGAGTGCATATTATTTGAACCCCCAAGAAGCACGTGCCAAATGTTTCCATAATGATTTACTATGTAATGTCACGTGATTTTTATCTGTGGGTGTAATTGCACATTTGCACTGGGGGGGGGTCTCTAATGGTAAAGATCCGAATGCTTCGGTTCTCAGATTATCAGATTATAATGTTTATTCTCAAATTATATTCTTTTCTAAATACCACTGTGTTCCAAAAACTTAAAAATTTTGCTTTCAAAATTATTTGATCGGATTCTGTTTGAACTTCAGTAGCCTGATGTTTTTTTGTGAAGGCTGGCAACTCACGTGTTAAAGGTCAAAAGCAACATCAAGCGACCTAAGTTCCCGAACTCTTTGCAAGAAACTCTCTGAACACATTCGTTAAAGGATTGTATAATCGATTTCATCATTCGCAAATTTTACAAGTGGATTTTAAAACCATTGAAGATTAAAGTCTTGCCAAAGACATTTTGAATAGATAAAAATTTCTACCTTTCTCAGAATAAAAAGTAAAAGTAAGATATTTTCTGTTTCGATAATTATATTCCGATCATTCGAAATGATTACATATACCTGAACTTTGCGTATATGGATATGATCCTCATTAAATTCCAATAGTTCCTTATATCAGCCGTTTCAAAAAATTAAATATTATTCTCCTGAGGTCAAATTTTATTATGAACTATTAGTTTAAAATTTGTCTAGAAAATTGTCATGGTTCCGGTGTGCCTAAGCAGGCTCAGTTTTCATAATAAAAACAAAAAGTTGTTTACTCTTTACGGATCCACATAATTCAAGATATTACTTGCAAAATTTAAATGATTATTCACAATATAGAACTTTAAATGCGTCTGGAAAGGACATCATTGACCACTATGGATCGTTCTCAGACAGATGCCTATGTGAGGAGGATAGATAATTTTTGAGCTCAGCCTTATTCAGGGGACGGGAATCAATATATATGGGTTATTAATACGCAATTACAAACGAAAAAACGGCAGTTTCAGATAATATGAAGCTCGGTTAATCGTAGATGGGTTTTTTATGTGTAGAGATCAATTGGTACAGTTCTTCAGAAACGTCTGAGCAAATTGATTTGCTTGTCTACTGTTCAGTTTTTAACCTTTTAATATGAACGTGCAGCCAAACTTAAAAATCAGCTCAAGATTAGTTTCCTTAGCGTAATTGTGATTGAGTTTTCAAGGACTTTGGGGAAACAAAAAGCTAGGAACCCATCTTTTTCCAGCTATTTTTTCATATTCATTTTCATAAATACACTCATGTGGGTGCTTAGTTTTGCACTCTTTTCTCAATAATTTCATCAGTAACTTTGTCAATTCATAAAAGTGTAGTTTCTAACTGTTTTAGACTTCTTTCGTATCGAGTAAGTTTGAACTGGAATCAAATTTTCTCTTAAGGAAGATGACCTTGAGCAATCTGTATTTTTTGTCATCAGCAGATTGTAAAATAATTTAATTGTAGCTCCGTAAGCTTGGGCATTGTTCGGTAATTTCATAATCTGCAATATTTTTAGAGATTTTTTGAGGCGAGAGAGCATCGCAGCAAACTGGTTTATACATTTTTTGTAAAATTGAATTCTGCTCCTTGTAATTTAGCTGATGATCAATATGACATCTAGGTTGAAAAATTTTTGTTTTATCCCTTGTTACAAAGATCCCTTTCTTGTGTGCCATGTTTTTTTCTATGGTGTTGATAAAACCAATGATGTTAGCTTATGTTGATAAAACCAATTTGTAAAAATATTTAAAGCGGGTTGGTAGTTGCTCTTGCTTGTTGTTTTCACCCATGTTTTTAGAGCTGTATCATCGAAAATAAGATGTTCATAAGTTCCTTCAAGATCACACGAGATCTCATGTACATTCCAAAGTAATAGAAGCCGACCAATGATGGAACATTGAGTTACACTGAAAGTTAAATTTATCGATTTAAAAAGTTTTGGGTTGATTTTCATCAATTGACTGCAGCTTTGAAAGCAAAACTTGATTAAGTTTAACAGTTCCCCCTCAGATCATAATCTGCACATTTCTGCACAGAATTGTTATATTCAACAGTGTCAAAATTTTTTTCTTTAGGTCTTTGAGTTTTATTTTGGATTTAACATGGACATTTTTATATCTTTCTATATGTCTAATGTCTTCTAACAGAGTAACAGTTGCGCATGTAGTTTGATAATTCGATGGGAATCTAGACTGAGCTTTTTTACTATCTTGTTTATTCGATAAAATTATCTCTGGCAGAATTCAAGGAATTAAAAATTGTTCCAATAATTGGCGGCAGTGATATAGGTCTCATATTTAGAGAATTGTTTACGTCGCCAATTTTGTATTTGCCTTTAAACGCAGTTTTCAAAAACATCCGAAAAATTGCCTCCTCGCAAATTTTGTTCAATATCACGGTCAGAACTGATGAAAAATTTTTTTGATACGGATATAATGTAGACAAAATATAATTTAAGTTGGAGCAATCTGTGCAGAGTTTTTTTTTGCATTTACATTGCCGCAATGACCTGGTTTCCCTCAATTTTGATAAAAACGAGTAAAACTTTTTGATTAGCCCTCCGTTTGAGGTGGTTTTGTTGATTGAAATGACTTTGCCAGTTTAGCAACTGGGGACGCAAAGAAGTTATTAGGATTTCGCTGTTTTGCTTTTGGCTGTATAATCATTTGAGCTTTTGCTTACAAGAGTAAAAAAAGGAGCTTTAGAACAGCAGCAAGCTAAAACTCTTGAAGTGGCAGAGTCTTCTAGTCTACATATCGACCTCAAGATTTTTTGAAGTGGGAGATCAATGCAGCCAACTGGTTTATATTTTGTAGCAAGCCTGGCATCAAACTGGTTTGTAAAATTAAACTCTGCTCCTTGTAATTTAGCTAATGGTCAATATGACATCTGGGTTAAGAGCATTTTTATTACCTCCTTTGATACAGTGATCTTTTAGAAGCCGTTTCATGGGCCATTGGTTTTCATCTTTGGCCGTAGTTGGGTATTTTTTTGCAATCAATGTTAGCTTATGTTAATATAACACATTTGTTAAATCACTTGAAGCCGGTTGGTAGTTTCTCTGGCTTGTTGTTTTTGTAGCCATGTTTTCATAGCTGTATCATCGGCAGAGAGATATTTAAATATTTCTTCAAGGTCATACTAAACCTCATTTACATACCAGAGCAATAGCAGTCGACCTTGAATGGAACATTGAGGTACGCCGAAACTTATCTTAAATGGTTTGAAAAGTTTTTTGGTTGATGTCCGTCAATTGACTTCTGCCTTGAAAACAAGACTCAATTAAGTTTAATACTTTCCCCTCAAATCATAATCTTCACATTTCTGTAAAAAGACGTTACATAAATAGCGTCAAATGTTTTTCCTCAGGTCTTTGAATTTTATTTTGATGTCGAATAAACTTTTTTTGGTTCTTTTTATATGTCTGATGTCTTCTAACAGAATAACAATTGCGCATGTAGTGTTATTAATCGATTGGAATCCACATTGAGCATTTTCACTATCTTGTGTTTTCAATAAAAATTTTCTCTTTCAGAAATCAACGAAATAAAAATTCTTCCAATAATTGGCAGCAGTGATATAGGTCTCAAATTTAGAGGATTGTTTATGTCAACAGTTTTGTATATAAGTTTTTACGCAGTTCTCAAGAACTTCGAAAAAATTGAGTCTTCGAAATTTCTGTTCAATATCTCGGAACTGGGGTGTAAGAATTTTTGATACTATTTTATTAAAGACAAAATATAATTTAATTTACAGCATCCTATGCAGCGTTGTTTTTTGCATTTGCATTGCCGCAATGACATTGTTTTCCTCAATTTTAATATAAAATACATTAAAATTTTTTGATTAACCCTCCCTGTGAGGTGAGTTTGTTGATTGAAATGATTTTGCCAGTTTGGCAACTAGGGAGGCAATAAACTTATTAGGAATGCGCTGTTGTGCTTAGGGCTGTATCATCATTTGAGTTTTTGTTTACAAAATTTTAAAAAAGTAGCTATAGAACAGCAGCAAGCTAAAACTCTTGAATTAGCAGAGTCTTTTAGTTTAGACATCAAACTCGAGATTTCTTGAAGTGGAACAGCATCGCAGCCAACTGTTTATTATTTTGTAGCGAGCACAGCAGCAAACTGGTTTGTAAAATTAAACTCCGCTTCTTGTAATTTAGCTGATGATCACTATGACATCTAGGTTAAGCAAAATTTTATTTTCTCCCTTGTTACAGAAATCTCTGAGAAGCCGTTTTGTGTGCAATGGTTTTCTATCTATGGCCATAGTTGGGATTTTTTGCATATTAGCTTATGTGTTGATATAACGAGAAATAGAAAAAACTCTTGAAGTCTGTTGGTAGTTGCTCTTAGTGGTTGTTTTTTACCCGTTTTTTTATAGCTTTACTATCAGTATGGAGATATTCATATGTTATAAGGTCAAGCGAGATCTTATATACGTACAAGAGCATTAGCAGCCGACCATGGGTGGAACATTGAGCTACGCCGAAACTTATCTTTATAGGTTTGAAAAAGTTTTGGTTGATTTTCATCAATTGACTTCTGCTTTGAAATCAAGACTCGATTAATTTTAATACTTCCCCCTCAAATCATAATCTCCAAATTTCTTAAAATTAATTTTATAGTCAACAGTATCAAATTTTTTTCTTTAGGTCTTTGAATTTTATTTTGATGTCGCATGAGCCTTGTTTCATATCTTTTTAAATGTCTAATGTCTTCTAACAGAATAACCATTGCGCATGTAGTGTTATAATTCAATGAAAATCCAGATTGAGTTTTTTAAAAGCTTGTTTTTTCAATAAAGTTTTCTCTGTCGGATTCCAAGGGAAAAAGTCTTCCAATAATTGGCGGCAGTGATATAGGTCTCAAATTTAGACAATTGTTTATTCCGCCAATTCTATATAGAACTGGCGAAAGAATTTTTTATACGGATTTAATGAAGACAAAATATAATTTAAGTTATAGCAATCTGTGCTGTTTTTTTTGCGTTTGCTATTGCCGAAATGACATTTTTTGCCTCAATTTTAGTGAAAAGCATGATAATTTATTTGGTTAGCCCTCCTTTTGAGGTGGTTTGTTGGTTGAAATGACTTTGCCAGTTTAGCAACTAGGGAAACAAAGCAGTTATTAGGCTTTTTGCTGTTCTGCTTTAGATTGGCTGTATCATCATTTGAGCTTTTTTTTAGAAGATTAAAAAAACTATAAAAAAGCAGCAGACTATAGACTTAAATTAGCAGAGTCTCCCAGTCTACACACCAACCTCGACCATGCAGAGTTCGAAAAAGACATAAAGAGGAATTTGCTAGTCTTCATTAGCATCTGGACGTTTGCTGGACCCAAATTTTGTCACGCTGGGCAATTGCTAGGCCCAAAAATTAACGCGATTTTTCTTGACGATGGGTTTTTTACCCTGGAATTTTTGCTCAACCCATTTTGCTCGGCCAAACTTGGGCTAAGGTTTTTCCTCAACCAAAATATTTGAGGAACAAAACATTCAATGAGGAAAAATCAAATCATAATTTAAAAAAGTCTTTTCATGTGCCTTTTTGATCAAGTCAAATCCATTGTCAAATCATTGGTCGAGCTAAAATCTTTTCAAGAGTCTGCATTTTTGCATCAAAAAGTTTACTTGCATTTTTGTTGCTCACTATTGTTTAAAATGCGGTAAGCATGTTTGCTCCTTCATTTTCTGCGATACTGAAAGATCATCCAAAAATCAGCATTTTTTAAAATAGAAAATGATAGTTCATAATTTAGGAAGGGAAAAACAGAATAACGCCACATTTTCATCATTGCTAATCGGATGACGGCCATCACGATTAAACTATCTGGTTTCATTCAATCAAGTAATGTGGAAATATAGTTCAGCTGTGATGGCTGTTTTAGCTTAAGATTTGCAAATTCTCTAAAGAAACTTTGTGAGAAGTAGAACTTTTTCAACTGTGTTTTCATTTGGACTGCTGTCGGGCAATGCTGTTTAGACTGCTCCTTTGCTACTTCAGTAGACTCATGAAAGAAATTGCTCGACCCATCAAAAGACTTTAGATTGACTTTAACTAGGTGCCTCAACTGTGTAATTTTGTTCAATATTGACTCCCTTATTAGATTAATTGGTTCTTTTCGCAAGTCTTGGTCTGAACTATGGTCCTTATAAAATCTATGACATGGAAGCCTGGTTGTAAAAAGCTTTGAAACCTTTTAGAGGATGAACACAAACTCTGTTTTCTTGTTCCCGATATTGTCTCGCTTTTTTTCGAATTGTAGCATCTACCAATTTCCATTTTTAATGGAACGAAAGGAAAGTTGCAGCTGGAACAAAAGAATTTTTGCAAAGCTAGGAATATTGCCTAAAGTTCATAACTTGTTTCTTGGAATCCCTTCTCCGACCTCGTTCAAAAGTACTAATAGCAGAACAGATTGTTTTGCTATATAGCGTTCCATAAATGGGTTTTTTAAACAAGTTTATCGCAACAATTAGGCTTTTCCCAGGTTGAGGTGCCATCCGGAATTGACCCCCTGATCAGACCGTGCCAGACGAAAGTCACCTCTGATCAGACCCTCCCAGACCAAAGTATCCTCTGATCAGACAAAAGTGCGCTCGAAACACCGTGTGCGCTCTAAGTGCGCTCGAAACTGTCTCTGATCAGACCTTCCCAGACGGAAAGGACCTCTGATCAGACCATAATCAGACCATTGTCCAGACGATTGTGCTACCATGGCCCAGTTCAAACCCAGACCATTGTCCAGACGATTGTGTGCTCAAAAGTTCTTCTTATCAGACTATCGTGCGCTCAAAATCACCTCACCGCACGAATTTTGTTATAATTTATTCATTTCATACGAAATGATGTTTGCATTGTTATATTCATCTAAAGAAAAGACTATTCTTAAAGTATTATTGCTAAACAAAAGATTAAACAACTGCTGAGTAAAAAATTATTTAGTATACTTAGTGAAAATTTCCAATTCAATGAATAAATTTAGACAGCTTTCCATATAAAACATCGCATACTAGAGTTAAACAAAATTTCCTTGTAAGGGGACTGACATGTTCAATCAGTTGAACTCCTTTGGTTCTGATCAAAGACATCAGACTCTAGATCTGTCTGTGATCAGAATGCTGCTCTTTGTTGCCTCTTGACAGAGCCAACATCTCTTTGTAAAAAAAGAAAAAATCAAAAAAAAATCCGCTCGAAATGGTCTCTGATCAGACTAATGTGCGCTTGAATCCACCTCTGATCAGACCATTCCCATCCTGAAGTGACTTCTTATCATATCATCCCCAGATCAAAGTCACCTCTGATCATACCATCCCCAGACCGAAGTGACCTCTGATCATACCATCCCCAGACCGAAGTGACCTCTGATCGTACCATCCCCAGACCGAAGTGACCTCTGATCATACTATTGTGCGCTGGAACCAAATCCCAGACCCTGTAATTTTGGTCTGGGAACACACCGTGTGCGTTGGATTTGATCTGATCAGAGGTAACTTCCGGATGGCACCTCAACCTGGGTGTTTCCTTTGCTCAAATCTAGGTGCGAACGAGCATATGTTAATTACGAGCCTTGCTCCCAAATTGGGCCTTCTTGTTTCTCAAAAAATTCACAACATCAGCCAACTTTATGTTTTTTACCGATTTTTTCTTGTTCAGCTGTATCAATGTTATCTTATTCACAATTGGCATTTTTTGGGTGGCAGTCTAACAAGCCGATAGGCAAGCAAGCCGAATTTTGAAAAAAGAAATCAAGTAAGCCAAAAAATATCGGGCGAGCCGTTTTATAATTTGTCCGTATCCGGACGGTGGGCGACTTCGTTCGCGTTGAGAGTTACATTACACAGGAAACGAGAGGCAAGACCATGCAAAACCGCCCACTCTGGCTTAAAATCACTAGATCGCTTGAAAATGAGCTTCTTTGAATTTGTTTTTGGTTCTCTAGAGCACTGGAATACGTTCTCAATTGCAAATACTATGGGCAGTCTTGATTGTAACGGTTAACCATGTATTTTTTAAACTGAAATAAAACATAACTTCTAGATAATATTCGGATTATTTTTCGTCGACTTATTTTTATTTCAGCTTACTTTGCCTTCACCATTTTGCTGTTTTTTTTAATTCTTCTGATCAAACAAAGTGTTTTTAACTGAAACAAAAGAAGCAACACAAGTTTTGATGATATTATCATAGTCGTCCAATGCGTTCAAATAAACTTGAGTGAGTAGAAGTGTCTGGAAACAGGAAGCAAGAAGATTCAAGTAGTGTTGCAATTGAGAACTCAATCGACCAACGTTTTTCAAATTTACTAAAAATTTAATCATTTTTTTCGATGTCCGCCTCTATGAACATGAACCACTTTTTACGGATAAAAAATTCAGTCTTGCCAGAATCCTGCAAACCTTGATTTATTCTGCCCGTTCCACCGGTGTTTTTTAGACTTTTTAGACCTCTTGCAATTTATGTCAGATGGCATGCTAGTATAAGTATAAAACTGCACTTGAGCATGGGGGGGGGTGTATAAGTTATGTGCACATGATTGGGAGGGGGTAGGGGGTAGAAAATAGATAGCATTTCTCTTAATCTGTTAGACTTTCGAAACCTTTGATTTTCAAATATAAGCAGTTTAACTCGTTCATACACGTCTTAGAACATTAGAACTTTCACTTATTTTCCGGCCTGATTCATATATGGCAAGGTTTATACCATCCTTTAAAGAAAATTGCAAATGGTGGCGGTCAAGCAAGCCGAATTTTGAAAACGAGGTCAAGTAAGCCGAAAAATTTTTGGATACCCGTATTTTAAGTTGTCCCTGGCGGGCCGGTGGGCGCGCTTCGCCGCGATAACCGACCCGCTATTTCCGGTTTACATCCCACAGCGGATGAGAGGCATGGCCATGGACAGCGGTCTGCTGAGGCCCGTACCCACTAGATGTCTAAAAATTGACGCATTTTTGTTTATTTGGTGCATTAGAACACATTATGCACTATAATACTACGCGCAGTATTGATTGTAACGGCTGACAATGTATTATTTCAGATAGATTACATAACTATTACATAACTTTCGGCTTGCTTTTCTGTCGGCTTGCTTGCCTATCGGCTTACTTTGCGATCGCCCTTGCAAATATTGAATCTGCTAATTCAAGTTAAATACTAACAACTAGGGTATATCGCTTACCCACGCCTTTTTGAATACTTGTGAAAATGAATGGTGGTGAAATTAGGCGAAATCATTTATAGCAAAATTTAGAAGCTAAGACAAAGTGATAGATGGAAATAAGCGCCATTTCAAGGTCAAAGCCATAAGCGTATTGTTTGATTTTGTATAAACACTCACTTTTCGGTCGCTTTTTGCTGCAAGGCAAAATTTACTTTTTAAGGAAAGAAGTAAACAAACTTGTGAACAAATTTATCTAATTCATCAATCAACCGTGGTCCTGTTCAAATTCAATTGTTCGCAAAAGTGAACAACCACATCGTATTTTTACATGATGCTTATAATGCTCATTTTTCGACCACCAAGGTCAATTTATAAAAACTACAAAGACTAATGTCTCTCTTCTTAGACTTTAATGTCTGTTGCTTGGAGATGAATTTGCAGAAAATTCAAAGAAAAATTCCAATCAGTAAATTCAATATGTTATGAACATCAAAATGGATATCGCTTTAGTCCTTTTATATCTTTTGTTTTATTCACTCTCAGCGCGGGTTGATGTTTTTTGGAGCAATTGAAAGTGTACCGAATAAAGCAACGCGGCTTGTTAGTCGTGTCACCCAAAGGGGATCAGCTAAAATTTGTGTTCGTCAAATCAACAAACAACAAGTAACAATTTAATGCGAACTGAAAAATGATGTGATAAACCCCAAATATTTCACAACAGTCAATTTGTAAGATACTTGTTCAATTGTACTAAAAATTTAAATTTCAGGTTTTTTAAAACACTCACGTGCACTTTTTAAAACGCCGAATGTAACGGCTGCTCTCCTATCAAAGTCAAGGAAAACTTTACACCACCCAGTTCGTTTCAGCGGTTTCAAATCTGTCCGGATATTGTGTTTTTGCAGTTAACTTTTGTGAACTGTATTATCCGCTATACTGTAGATTACCGTTGCATTACTTGTTGCTCAATTACTCCTGATAACTAATCGCTCAGCTTTGCTGTTTAACAATATTGTTTCTCTCAAAATAACAAAATAATTCAAATTGAAACAATAAATTTTTGTTGAGTTTTTGTTAATAACTCAAGTTATAAACCCAATTTAGGAATTCCCGTTCCTACAAATTGTAGCCCTATAGCTTGGCTATAACTATGCAAAGTTTCAACCTGCTGCAGTAAGCGGTTGTAAAACAGTAGGTCTTAACAATTGGAAATCTGACAATAATAATATTTTCTAACTTTAATGTTAGCAAGTCTCTCTATTGGTTTCAATAACACCAATGTTGAACTAGAATCGGCTTCGTTAAAGCCAGTAAGAGAAACTGACTTTATGCTTTGCACAAAGTTTCTCTTACTTAGGAACTTCGTTCCTCAGAAAGAAAGTTTTGAGAATATCAAAGTTAATTCTCTTTTCACAAGTCAAAGTAAAGTTGAAACTGTACAATCACTAATATGATCTACAGAAACAAGACACGGTAACAAGTAATTTACCGCTCAAGAAAGCGTGCTTCAATACGCACTGTATGTCAGTTTGATATAACCAAATTTATGAGTTTCAACTGATTTTTGGTAGTTTTTCAAGCTCCTTTTATGCTGCTGGTCACGTGGATTTACATGTCAAATTCAACTGTGGATTGGTTGTAGATAATGATGTCGACAGAATGTGAACATTTTTCCATAACGTCACTTTTTCAGTGTAAATTTGATGTCATGGGAAATTTGTTAACCATGTAGAAGTTTTGTCGAATATTCTGTATCAATAACAGGTTGATTCGCAATCCAATCGCAAAGAATCTGATGCAATACTGTTAAGTCGTAGTATTGTTTTGCTGGTGGTTGAGGTAGTTCGAGTTTGAGTTATAGTTTGACTTCATTGATGACGATTGTGTACTAATAATAGTTGCTAAATATAAATGTTGAACAAAGTGAACAAATCCGTTTGGCTTCGATAGAATGTAACATTAAATTTCGCTTGTCACACTATTCTAGCTTTAAGGCTTGAAATGGCCTTGAAGCGCTATTCAATTTGATTTCTGAGTTGTTAAGCTCAGCCGCAATATCGCCGGCCCTGTTTTCCATCGCGAAAACATCTTTTCCAGGTAGTACTGGGGCGAGCTTCACTACTGGTCTCTTGTACACTCCGTCGTTCGTTCGAACTATCGCTGATCGAATCACACCGTCAGATCCATCGATGGTCTGCGTAACTCGACCTAAATTGTAATATCCACGCTTATCGCTGTCTTCGATCAACCAAACGAGATCGCCTTCTTTAAGGGTTTCGTTCGCTGTAGATCGCCATTTTTGTCGATTATTCAGAGTTGGCAGATATTCTTTACGAAATCTGTCCCATATGAGATTTGCATATGCTTGAGTTTGTCGAAAGAGCTTTCGATGATCAACAAATTCTTCCGCGCATGGTAGGTAGGGTAAGCAAACGTTCTTGTTGCCAAGCAAGAAGTGATTGGGGGTCAATGCCTCCAAGTCACTAACATCTGAACTGACTGGAGTCAAAGGTCTTGAGTTCAAAGTCTGTTCAACAATACACATCGTTGTTGAAAGAACGTCCTCGGTGACTGATCTGTTCCCCAACACCGCATACATTGCTTTCTTGCAACTTCTCACCAACCGCTCCCATACTCCTCCAAAGTGAGGTGCTGCGGGTGGGTTGAACTTCCATCTGATCCCTCGTTGAATTAGATGTTCTTCGATCCCTTCTTTGTTCCATGCCGCAACGTATTCTGCAAACTCTCTTTCAGCTCCAACAAAGTTTGTCCCGTTGTCGCTGATGATCGTATTCGGTTTGCCTCTTCGAGCAATAAATCTCATTATTGCATTGAGACAACTATCAGTGTCCAACTTAGGTACCACTTCTATATGCACCGCTCTCATAGTTAGACAAGTAAATAGACAACACCATCGCTTTTCATTTCTTCGCCCAATCTTCACAATGAAAAGGCCAAAGTAGTCAACTCCAACATTTGTAAAAGCTGTAGGAGCATCTAACCGTTCTTCGGGTAGACCTGCCATTACTGGTGCTATCGTTTGTGCTCTGCCTTTTCTGCAGGTAATGCACTTGTTCTTGATTGATCTTAAGGCGTTCCGTATGCCTAGGATCCACATCTTCTGCTGAACAATGTTTCTTACATGCTCAGTGCCCTCGTGTTGATTGTCCTTGTGCTCGTTTCGCAAGAATAATTCAACCGCATGATGTTTCCAATGTAGCAGAATTGGATGCTTTGCATTGAAGTCCAACTGACTTTTGCCTATTCTGCCTTTGGCTCGAATAAGTCCGTCCTCATCTAGGAAAGGTGAGAATTGTAGGAGTTTGCTGCCTTTTGGAATTTCCTTTTCAGTTTTCAGAGATTTCATCTCTTCACCAAACTGTTCTTGTTGTAGTAGTTTGAAGATCGTTGCTTTTGCTTTTTCTCTTTCTTCGATGCTAACTATGAGTGTTGCTGGTTTGTGTTTGTTCAATGCTCGCCGTACGTATGCCACTGTATTTACTAGTCTGTTGAAGTTACTGAATCGTTCCCACTGGATAACAGCTTTCTTCTCTTCAGCATGTATCATGAATACTGATGAGGGTATATTCTCTTCATCTGATGCAAAGATTAGGTTCACTTGCTCTGGCCATTCACTTTCTGGTCGCATCAACCAGGCCGGCCCAGTGAGCCACTCACTTCTCTTGAGTTCCTCAATGTTGATTGCTCTCGTGCCAATGTCAGCTGGGTTGTTGATACCGCTCACATGTTTCCACTGCGAAACATCAGTTGTATCTAGTATCTCAGCCACTCGATTGGCCACAAACACTTGTTTTTTACGATGGGAACTATGTATCCACTGCAATACGGTAGTTGAGTCTGACCAAAAACTGCAACTATTTATCTTCATTTCATGTTCCTTGACTACCTGTTCTTTCAACCTCACTGCCATGACTGCCGCTTGCAATTCCAATCGTGGTATTGAAAGATGCCTCATCGGTGCCACTCTGCATTTTCCAATGACAAATGCTAAGTCAGCTGAGTATTCTTTTGGTTGTGAACGTAGATAGGCCACTGCACACATCGTGTCTTCAGATGCGTCAGCAAACACATGAAGTTCGGTTTTATCCCTCTCTCTGTTGAAGTATCTTCTATCGATGCTGGTTTCAGCCACTATTGGAAGTTGTTCTTTCCATCTCAGGAATTCTTCTTCTTCACTAGGCTCCACTTCGTTGTCCCAATGTTGTCCATTCTTAGTCCAGATGCCTTTCAGAAGTCGTCTCATATGAACACTGAACGGAGCAAACAATCCGATCGGGTCGAATACTGAAGATACCAGTGACAGAATCTTCCTCTGGGTTATAGGTGCTTCAACTTCCTTGTTTGTACCTCTGGATACTTGAAGACTGTCATAAGTAACGGTCCATTGTAGTCCTAGCACTGAAGATCCCTCCGTACTGGGTTCAACTTCGACTTGCTTTGTGTTGCTGATTGACTTCAAGTCTTCTGGGATTGCTTCGGTAACTGCATCATTGTTGCTTATCCACTTCTTCAGTTGAAATCCATGTTGTGAGAGAAGAGGTTGTAGTTGATTGAAGACTTCAATTGCTTCTTCCGGGGTTTCTACTGATTTGATGAAATCATCCATGTAGAAGTTGTTTTGTATTGCCTTGGTTGCTATTGGATACTCTTTTTCGTTGTCCAGTCCCACTCGCTTGAGAGCATAGCTCGCGCAAGTTGGAGAACTCTTAGCTCCAAATACGTGACGCTGATATTCGTATATCTGAACAGGTTCGTTAGTTCTTGGACGCCATAAAAACCTCAAGCAACTTCTATCCTGTTCGGGAACTTGCACTTGTAGAAACATCGATTCGATGTCGGCGGTTAGGGCTATTGGTCCTTCACGGAATCTGAATATTGTTCCAATCAACCCATGTAGCAGATCAGGTCCTGCTAGTAGCTTATCATTCAGGCATACTTCTTTGTGCTTGGATGCGGCATTGCAAACACGTCTTACTTTGCCAGGCTTGTTCGGGTTTAGCACTGGATGGTGTGGCAAATACCATTCTTTCCCGAAGGTGCCTTTCACTTCGGACTCGTCCAATATCTTTACGAATCCTTTTTCTACATCTGTATCTATTGACTGTTGATACAAATTCTTCAGGTTTGGGTCCCTTTGGAATCTTCGCTCCAGTGAGTAAAGCTGACCCAAGGCTGAGCTGTAATTGTTCGGTAGGTTTGGCTCTGGTTCACTCCACAGCATTCCCACTTCGTACCGCTCGCCTGTGAACTTTGTCGTACTCTCTAGCATCTTCTGTGCCTGCAGTTCCTTCTTTGACTGACTGACGACGTTGATTTTGGAAGCATAAGTTTCTATGTCCCACCAGGTTTGAATATTCTCCGCCATTTTCACATCTTCTGTGAATGCGAAATGACAAACATTTTGTCTTCTTTTGCCCGTCATGGGTCCACTGACTACCCATCCTAGCTCTGTTAGAACGGCGAAAGGTTCACTTCGTGTTCCTATCTTATAGTCCAATGGGCGTTGTAGCTCATAAGCATCTTGACCAAGGATGATGCCAACTTCCATCAAGTTGAAGCTTTTGTTGGGTAAAACACTCAAGTGGTTGAAGCTTTGCTTCAGTTTGTTGTAGTTGTAGTTTGTGTTTCCCAAGGAGATTGACGGGTGTGCAAACGCTTCGATTGAATGCACCTTTGAATGTAGTCCCTTTATTTTGAGAGGAACCTTTTCTGTCTTCAGGTCCTTTGTTCCATGTATGCCAGCTATGTTGAGCATCACATCGGTGCCCTGGGCTCGCAACTTCTCTTGCACACTTTGATCGATGAATGAAACCGTTGATCCACTATCGAGGAAAGCATATGTGTTCAGTCTGTTGCCACCGCTCTGTATTGAGACAGGAACTATCTGAAGAAAACTAGTAACTTCGTTACTCTGGTTTATTGTTGCTGCGCTTACGTTGACTGCGTGATTGCCCTCGTCCATTTGGTTTTCTGAGTGTAGCAATCGGTTGTGCTTCTTGATGCATCCATTGATGCCGCACGTATTGACTTTACAATCTTTGATTGCATGCCCTTTGCCTAGACATCCGTAACATAAGCGTTGCTTTCTCACTGCTGCGTACCGATCATTTACACTCATGTTCCTGAATAGTGGACAGTTCCATATTTTATGAGTGCCATCAGCTAGCGGACAGTGATCACTTTGCGTTTGCTTCGTTTCTTTCACGTTGGAACTTGCACTGAAGTTCGACGTTTTCGAGAACCGTTTGTCTCTATTTGTGCTTCTTCGGTCTTCTTCTCTTCGCTCTCCCTTGAAAGCTGAAAACCCTTCGTGCACGAATGCTATCCTTGATAGCCATTTGTCAAACATAATCAGATCAGGCCATTCTTCATCTTTATCATCAACATAGAACCACCACTTCTCTTTGAGAACTTGGGGTAGTTTATCTACTGCCATGTAGAGTGTCGAGCTTGATTGCAGATCACCAATCTGCTTGTACTCTTTGAGCACATTCACAAAGTTCGAAACAATAACTGAGAAACTGATCAGACCTGTTGAGTCGTGTGGTTTCACCTGACTTGCTTTGCGCAGACTCTCCAGTTGTGCATCAATGATCACATGAGGCCTTCCAAATTTCCTCTCCAGAATGCTCCATGCAGCACCATAGAACTGTCCAGAATAGCCCATTCCAGAGATTGCTGACCTTGCCTTGCCTGTCAGTAGAGTCTTCAGATGGCTCATCTTCTCTGAGTCTGGTATTGGTCGTTGATCCACTGTAGCAATGAGCATACTAGACCACTCCGGCCATTCGAGAGGGTTCCCGTCGAAGTTGTTCAACTTCAGCTTTGGTAGGCTACTACTACCTGAATAGCCAGTGTTGTATCGTAATAGACCAGCTCTGGGGGATACGTCTCGGTCTTCAACACTTGAGGATCGGTCTCGTGAACTGCGATATCGTGAGAAATGACTTTGCCTGTTCACTTCAGGGGTTACTTCGAAGCGAGCTGTTGATCGATCTGGTGTTAGAAGGTTGTCGATTCTGCTGGCCCAGTCAGAGACATCTCTTTCCTTGGGGGTCCAGTTGAAAGGCGATTTGTCTCGAGCACCAGTTGATTGCGAACGAGCATCATCGTTCTCTAATGCTGTTCTCTTCACTTTGCGCTCTAGCTCGCGCTCTTCCTCCAGTAGTTGATGCTTGGTTTCCAGTTCCTTCATTTGCATTTCCAGCTCTAACCTCCTTCGCTCAAACCGTGATTGTTCCAGTCGCGTCTTGGTTTCGAATTCGATATCGAATTTCTTCATCCTTTCCTCTCGCCTTTGCTTTGCTGACGATGTTTCGGAAACATTCTCCGTCTCTTGGCCACTTGCTGTTGCTCCATTTTGCACTGTTTGAGCAACTGAGTTGTCCGTTGGGTAGTTGTTGTTGCTCTCGCTGTCGTTCACTGCTTGGGTTGCGTTGTTTTGCTCTGCATTCATTTCTGGTTGCGTGCCTTTGCTTATATATGCAAGCCAATGATAGTCCAAACTTGCTTTGCACTTCCTTGCTTCTTTCAGATGCTCTTCAACGAAATTAGCTTGATAGGGCACAAGCTTGTTTCGACGCTGCAGTTGCTTTGGTATTTCTTCCTCTAGGAGGTGGACAGTTTGTTGGTAGAGGACCTTTAATTTGTTGGGTCGATCTGAATCTTCAATTATTTTGTAGCCAAGACTTCTTTTAGTGTTGACTTCTTCCACTAAGTCTCGGAATCTCTTGTCGTACCTGTGAGCTGTTGATTGAAGCTCCTCTCTACTGGTTGTGCTCGAATTGCCTGGTTGCTGTTTGCGTTGCTTGTTCCGTTTAAAAGAGGTCAATTCTTCAACGTGTTTTGTGTATTGCACTCTTCTGTTCGCCTCAATAGCCTGTTGCTGTTGATTTGTTTGATTCTCTTTTGGGGTTGCCTTCGGCAATCTCTTCATCAGGTTGGACAGCAGTTTGCCTTCCACTGTCCGGGTCGGCGGACCAAATGTAACGGCTGCTCTCCTATCAAAGTCAAGGAAAACTTTACACCGCCCAGTTCGTTTCAGCGGTTTCAAATCTGTCCGGATATTGTGTTTTTGCAGTTAACTTTTGTGAACTGTATTATCCGCTATACTGTAGATTACCGTTGCATTACTTGTTGCTCAATTACTCCTGATAACTAATCGCTCAGCTTTGCTGTTTAACAATATTGTTTCTCTCAAAATAACAAAATAATTCAAATTGAAACAATAAATTTTTGTTGAGTTTTTGTTAATAACTCAAGTTATAAACCCAATTTAGGAATTCCCGTTCCTACAAATTGTAGCCCTATAGCTTGGCTATAACTATGCAAAGTTTCAACCTGCTGCAGTAAGCGGTTGTAAAACAGTAGGTCTTAACAATTGGAAATCTGACAATAATAATATTTTCTAACTTTAATGTTAGCAAGTCTCTCTATTGGTTTCAATAACACCAATGTTGAACTAGAATCGGCTTCGTTAAAGCCAGTAAGAGAAACTGACTTTATGCTTTGCACAAAGTTTCTCTTACTTAGGAACTTCGTTCCTCAGAAAGAAAGTTTTGAGAATATCAAAGTTAATTCTCTTTTCACAAGTCAAAGTAAAGTTGAAACTGTACAATCACTAATATGATCTACAGAAACAAGACACGGTAACAAGTAATTTACCGCTCAAGAAAGCGTGCTTCAATACGCACTGTATGTCAGTTTGATATAACCAAATTTATGAGTTTCAACTGATTTTTGGTAGTTTTTCAAGCTCCTTTTATGCTGCTGGTCACGTGGATTTACATGTCAAATTCAACTGTGGATTGGTTGTAGATAATGATGTCGACAGAATGTGAACATTTTTCCATAACGTCACTTTTTCAGTGTAAATTTGATGTCATGGGAAATTTGTTAACCATGTAGAAGTTTTGTCGAATATTCTGTATCAATAACAGGTTGATTCGCAATCCAATCGCAAAGAATCTGATGCAATACTGTTAAGTCGTAGTATTGTTTTGCTGGTGGTTGAGGTAGTTCGAGTTTGAGTTATAGTTTGACTTCATTGATGACGATTGTGTACTAATAATAGTTGCTAAATATAAATGTTGAACAAAGTGAACAAATCCGTTTGGCTTCGATAGAATGTAACATTAAATTTCGCTTGTCACACTATTCTCGCTTTAAGGCTTGAAATGGCCTTGAAGCGCTATTCAATTTGATTTCTGAGTTGTTAAGCTCAGCCGCAATACCGAAAGTATGCAGTGCCAGAAGTTAAAATGCCAGAAGTTGATACTTGGCCAGAATTTGATTCCGTTGACTTTCGTCATTTTAAAACGTGCGCGTTTTGTGTTTTAAGCATGGTTGCGTGACTCTGCAGAAGTCACTCCAAAATTCTGACTTAATTTCTTGAACCGCTTCGTTGTTCTCGATAAAGGTCAGAATTTTTCCAGTGACTTCAAGCAGAGTAACGTAACCCTTACTTCAGCCCGAAACGCATTTCAACTCCTGATCAGTACTTCTGCAGTGAAATACACATCTTGAATTGACAACTCAGTACTGATTGGGTCGTATCTCAACACTTGAGACTTGTCAAGACATGTCAAGACTTGCTCAAGACTTGTCAAGTCTAAGTCAAGTCTTGCCCAATTTTTTTTACGAGAAGTCTGACAAACTATTTCACGATTATTATACGCCAACTTAAAATGTCCCGTAAATTCACCCAGAAACTAAACTTTTTTCAATGAGCAGACTGGTATCTTTAGGCGAAATCAGGTTTTTTCCATTCGCTATCACATGAAATTCGTGGAAGTGCTCGAATTGTCTTGTGCTTCTTTTTTCACTTTGGAGGCAGCCTTTTAGGCAATTCACTTTTTCACTTTTTTCAGTTTTTTAGGCAAGCCAATGCAATTAGCGGCCATGACTTCACTGAAGACTTGCGAAGACCAAAGACTTGATATAAGATGTACCCAGTCTAAAAAGTGACGACATACAGTACTGATCCAAGACTTACATTTTCACTGAATCATTACTGACTAAGACTTGACGTTCAGTCCGGTAGTACTGTGCCATATAAACCAACATGTTTTAAGATCTACAAATGTTTGCAAGATTTGATGTTCTCTTACAAACTCTGCTGAATCTTAGTTAACAGGACACAATCACACGATACAAGAGACAACTACGATTTTAGGATGTCTGCTTACTTTTTTGCCTTTTCACCAAGTACTTGTGTTGTAAGAATCGGCCAATGAGAGTGTATGTAGAATAGAGCAAAAGACGAATAATCACAGTTGAAAGAAAATGTATACACTCTAGCATAATTGTTTCAGTTGAAGGATAAGAAATTCACTTTAAAGATGGTCCGCTAGGTTGAAGGTGGAATGTAAGGATCGGAAAATCCAGAGAACTTCAATGATAGATGAATTTTGGATCTTTTCCTTTTGTGCATCCAGTACATTATGCATCCCCAATTTAAAGAACACGTACCATTACATGGTAAATGATTTTGTAAAAATGTGGCAAGTAATTTTTTGGGGGCACAATTAATATGCGCCCTCTAAAACGGGGGGGGGGGGGGGGGGGGGGGGAGGAGTTGGCACAAACGGCAAAGCTCCAGAATTTGTACGGGAAATTTTTTTTTGTGTAAAAATTGATAAGTTTTTGCAACCTTGTCGTGTTTTTGAATTTTTTAGATTTATTATAGTGGAGGAAAATACATTTTATTTGCCACAAAATGGTTTGTAAAGGTGCTTTAAATTTGTCAGTGATAGGTTGTAAGCAAGCGGATCTTTTCTTTGCCTGGCTCCTGGGGCCCTGCAAAATTGGTGCTCTCCTTAACCTGCTTTTTAGATTTTATTGGGGATTGAAAATTGTACAAATGAATTTAAAATCTTGATTAACTGTGATTTTTGTTATCAGAATGGCAGTAATTCCACGGACTCTTTGCCCATTCCACTGTTGCATTCTTCAACATAAACCAGAATTCAAAAACCATTCAAATTGAAAAACGGAAGAGCATTGAGTGAAAGTCGCGGACAAACAATTGTACTGTAATAACCTGTGAAGCTCCTGCTATCGACTGTTTCATTTTACCAGTTCATGCAAAAGTATTTGTGCGTTTTCTTATCGTAGGGGGATTAACTATTTTGAACGAAATTGTCAGAAATACTTGAATGAGTTCATAGTATCATCATTGTAATTCACATCTGAATGATAATATAACTCAGTCTGCATTTTGACTTCGGTCATATCTGATTATCTCACTTTTTTCAGGGAAAACTTTAATAAATTCAGGCAAAAAACATCAAAGACTGTTCAGTGTAAAAACAGCAAAAAATTTGAAACCTTAGCTTAGGCTGACCAGAATTGTTTCAACCTGTTCACTCACCGATCAGCGCTCTTTTCAGTGTAATATAGATCTGTCTGAATATTTGCATGAGTTGCAACATTTTCGAATAGATAGATAAAATTGGAAAATTCTTTGAAAAAAAATTTTTACAAGGTGAATGTTCTTAAATGTCAAAAGAATGACATTTCATTTTCATGTGATGAATTACATGAAAATGAAAATTGCAGAAAAAAACGGAGTTTAAAAAATCTAGAGTTTATTGTGGAGACCAGATCAATGGTTGTTTATCGGTTTTCTCCTAAGGTTTTGGATATTTTTTGGATTAATTCTTTCAATTGCTGAAAGAAATGTTTCTATTCTCCAGTAAACATCACTTTTCATCATGCGTTCATAGTAATCTAAGTTTAGTAATCAACTGAATCGCCTTCAAAATAATGTACCAGAAAACTAATTCTTGTTCAAACCGTAAACAGAACATTTTTTGTACTAGTGGATTAATACTGATAGTTTTAAATATTTTTCTGCAACCTTGCGCACTATTTTTCACGCACGAATTGTGTCCCATGACAAAATTTTTTGTTAATAGGCTGTTGGGGCTGCAGACAAAACGCTCTCCAAATCAAAGTAATCTGAATGCTAATTTTTCTGACTAAAGTTTTGACTTAGCTTCAGTTTTGATAAGAATTATGGCCATGAATGTGAAGTGGTACTAACTTATTTAGTAAACTAGCTAGCCCTTCCATGTATCATTCCAACAATGGTTTATTGTTCCGACCCTCTTGAGGGGGGAGGAACTATATACTCAAATGGGTTTTTTTTTTGTTCCGTGAATTTTCGCCGCCCGATATATTCATCGTAGAGAGTTGAGACTGGTATCATTAGAAAGCTCGTCCAGCGTAGAATATGGAATTAAAAAGATTTTTTTAATTTTCGTTTTCTACAGGGAGTTATCCAGGTTTAAACTTTTGAGAAAAGAAGAGTGAATTCACGTTGTTTTTATTCACATTTTCCGTAATTTTTGCCTAAATTTTCGTCAATTTTGCTAAGATTTGTTGTAATTTTTAAGAATAGTGTCGTTGATTTTATTTTTGAAGACGAACAAGCATTGTTGATTGTTTTGATTTAATTTTTTTTGGTCAAAAAATCTGGATAAACATTTCAAACTCTAGCCTTTTTCATCAAAAACAGCACTAAATAAGCTACTTTAGTCCACTTTGATTAAATTTGCCGATAGTACACCCCCAAACAACACTCATACAATCTTTGTAGACTCAGAGGGGGGCTATTTCTACTTCAGAGTTGGCTGAGAGTGCACTGTAGTTAAAACTTTGCCGTTTTTTGCTAACTTTACTCGTTGATTATCAAAAATGCCGAATTTATTTTGAGTTTTCAACTAACAAATTATCTATATCAACAACATTCGAAGAATCAATTGTTCCTAAGGACAATATGTGTTAGCAGGGCTAGTCTTGGGCCATTCTTGGACTGTTACAACCCAAAAAAAATCGGGTTGTAATCAGTCGGTCTTTTTTTTTTAAAAAAAAGACTTTTTTTAAATAATAAAGAATAATATAAATAATATCAAATCAAAGCTCAGGAGTGATAGGTCCAACCAATTCGCTTGCTAGGCAACTTCAAGTTAATGCATTTAGTTTCTTAATTGAAAGTTTATGGTCGTTTCTTTTTTAAAAAATAACTGACCTTTCAATAAATAATGGCTTAATTAACTTTTCCTCTATTTTTTTCTTAATTTGTTCAATTTCGAGCTTAGTGTCAGCAAAGAAAGACTGCTTTTTCTTTCTACTGACTTAACGTTCATTCTTGGTTGCAGTTTTAAGCCTGAAGTTATTGTTTTCAGGCTTTGATGCTACAAGATTTCAGATTTTTGTTTGTTTTGATATTTGCCAGTTTTTCACGTTTTCTAATTTTGTCACATTATCACATTATTGACAGTTCTCATGTCACTTTATTAGCATTCAGAATAAGGCAAAATTGAACATATCAAAATCCTGAAAGATATACATCATCGTTTTAACGGCCTCGACGCCTCTTTCTTGAAGAAATCAGTTGAATTTTTTAATTTTGTCTCTAACTGTCATTTATACTTTGTCGTTTTGGTCGTATGAAACTTCCTGTATAGTGATAGCTTTCATTGGCTTTTTATGGAAGAATAGAAGAACCGATATTCTGATATTAGTAGATAGCTGATGGCTTTCATGACTTTGAAAACAATCGTTTTCCAAAATTTAAAAAAAACTTTTTAACTTCGCAATTTTGTTCTTTTTATGTTTCTTTTTGTTACCTAATCTCGTTAGTTAATTACAGTTCAAATATGACATTATGGGTGTCAAGGAATAAAAGGGATTGGTGTCCCAAAATCTTTTTCTTAAAGAATTTGTTATGACCTTACTGGCTTCGACACCGGTTTTTCACAAAAAAAAGTAAATTAATTTGATTTTTGTCATATTTGACGTTCTTTTTGTAAATCCAAGAAATATTCTGGATAATTACAGGACTCAAGGACTTCTTTTTCATGAATAAACGACCCTATTTAAATAGCTCTTTTGTTAATTAATGCCTTTCATGACATTGAATGTAATTTTAATTCGAAAAAAAAATTAAAAGTATTACATACGTTAGCACTTCGCTTTTTTGTCTACTTGTTACCTAGTCTTAATAATGAATGGCCACGTACTACATTATAGTTGTTTGAAGAAGGCGCAATCGAATTTATTTTGGGGGCCAAAATATGGCTTGACGGTTCTGACAGCGTTTTCTGGCAAGTTTCAATTGAATTTTTGTTTGTTATTTTTTGTTGTTCTTTTTAGCCGCTTAAAAAAATGAATAAGGACAGGTCCTAATGCCCTTCTATAAAAGCATTGGTAATTGCAAATCTTTGGGATATTTTACTCGATTTCTATTGGTCTTCATTACTTTGAAGTTCATTTTTTAAAAAAAAAAAGAAGCCAATTTTTTAACTTTACTGTTTTTGTTCTTTTTTGTCTAATTGTTACCAAACCTTATTTTGGACTGGTCCGTATTTTTTCTTGTGATTTATAAGTTATTTTGTTTAGTTTTAGGTATATCTGACGGTATATTGATTGTGTTATTAAATTTTGTTTTTTAAAACGGACATAAAGTTTTTGATGTAATTAATGTTTGTTGTTGTTGTTGTTTGATTTTGCTGTTCGTCTTGACTCGCTTTCTTAATATTGACATATTACAGAAATCTAATGCATCAATTTTTACTCCACTGAGTTATTTGCTTCGGAGGCTATCTTATCGTTTATACAGAATTTTTTGAAAAAAACTTGGGCTTTTTTGGGATTCGCAAAAAATAATTTTTGGGTTTTTCTATCTGTTCCTCATTTGGTAGACAATTATGCCAAAATTTTGGATGGGCGGGGTCGGAACCTTATGTGCCATCGCACATTACCGAGCCGCCTTGTTTTTATTACTTTTGTAGGCTTTTGTAAGAATTTTAGTAATAAAATAATATATTTTTGTCGAGATAATATAATATATAATATTTTTGTCGAGATATTTAAGCATATATGATACTTGTTTTTAAGGTTCTCCAATAAAATTTTATAAGATATTACAAGATTCATAGCAATTATGTAGAACCTTCATACAAAGTAGTACAAATTTTACAAATCAAAATTTTTGGGATTTTTGGTGTCCTCAACCTGGGTCAGGCTCTCCGCACTCCAAAATAAGGGGGCTTAATTAAAGAGTATACTACTCATTTGATTATACTATTCAAAATCATAGAGTAAATTATAAAGTGAATTGTTTGCTCACCTTGACAACGGTCAGGTCATCGAGTCCTTTTATGTAGAAGGGTCTGCTCATCGTTGAAATTTCAGTCTGTTCAATGTCACTCCCCTCCCCTTTCCCAAGTTTCCTCTTTTCAAAATCACTCAGCGGCCTCTTCGTGAACAACTTTTTCACCTGAAAAAAATACATTATGCTTTTTCGACAGATTTTAAAATATAAAAAGTGTTGAACTTCGATGGGTGCTGAATAGTCGCAGCCATTTTTGCTTGAAAAAGGTTATGCCTCATTTTACAGATGCGCCTCATTGATGGTTCCCCGCTAATAAAGCAGTACTACAAGTGAATCTGTACTCCAAGCGTCTATATATAATAATTCCCAGACCTAACGCCAAGTCAATTTCAGTACTGGGCAAGTCTAAATCTAAGTCTTATTTCATTACTGATTCAGAACTATGATCATGTCACTTTTTACACTTGGCAGTCTAAATCCAAGTCTGGGCTGAGACTTGGCAAGTCTAATCCAAGTCTGATTTAAGACTTGGCAAGTCTAATCCAAGTCTGATTTTAGAATAATTTCCGAATATTTTTCTGAATAATGTGTCAAGAGTCCAATAATACTGCCCTGCTGCCTAGCTACAAAAATCCCCTAAAGTGTCCCATAACAGTATTGGTAATGGAGAGTCGACATATAACCTGCAGCATTAAAAAAATATTTTGTTCGTAGCTAGGACAGCTAAAATAAGGAATGCAGAAATCGCGCAAATTAAGCACATTAGACTACTACTTTCAACTCTCGCATTCGTTATTAATGGTTTCTATCGGCAATAAATCGATACATTGAGAGATCAAAAGCCTAATTTAAAATTTAAGTTTAGTTACAGATGTTAAAAACCATATTCCCAACTTTCTGTATACAATGTTTACAGATTTCGGCAGTCCTCTGATATCAGTGTTGTTATCTGATATCAGTAGCGTTGTGAAGAAAATAGAAGTGCCAATCAATTTTTGTTTGGTTCAGTTATGTTAGTTAATTTTTTGAGCACGTTGAGCTCACCTTTTGTCTGAAAAGATATTATTGATGGGTGGCATCTTTCACTACTGCTATTATTAAAATTGTAGTTCTCAATATCATATAAATTATATTTATTTTTATTTTCATTATTATTATGATCATCTTTTTTTAAATATTGATATCATTATTACCATTACTCTTATTACTTTTGGTGTTAGTTTTATGATTATTATTAGTATTATTGTTATTATTATTATTATTATTATTATTATTATTATTATTATTATTATTATTATTATTATTATTATTATTATTATTATTATTATTATTATTATTATTATTATTATTATTATTATTGTTATTATTATTATTATTATTATTATTATTATTATTTTTATTATTATTATTATTATTATTAATATTAATTTGTAGTTTTATTATAATTATCATTGTTCCGACGCCATTTTAGTGGGAGGGAGGAACTATATACTCATAAATAATTTTTTGGTCATTCAATACTCGCCGGCCGATGTTTTCATAGTAGAGAGTTGTGTGTGTTATCAATAAAAAGGCCGTCCAGAGTAGAATATAGAATCAAAAAGATATTTGAATTTCGTTTTTTTTTTCGAGGAGATATCGAAGTTCAAATAATCATGAACAATAGACATATTTCCGTTGCTTTTCTCACATTTTTCATAATTGTAGCTCAAATTTTCGTTAGTATTTCTAAAACTTTGTTACATTTCTCAACAATAGTTTTGTTGATTTTACCTCTAAAGATAGAGGGAGTTGTTGAACGGTTTGATTCAAGTTTTTTTGCTAAATTCTTGCTATATTTTTTTGCAATTAAGACTTTTTCCTCAAAAATGTTGCCAAAAAAGGTTTTATATCCCTTTTTCTTCACTTTGCCAGAATTAGAGACCTGAAAACAGCCTGTACATTTTTTCACAACTTCAAAAGCGGGCTTGTTGTAATTCCTATTAGGGTCCTCTTGAATTGAAACTTTGCCCATTTTTGCTAATATAACTCGAGATGCATCCAAAATGCATCATTCATTTTAAAAATATTGGAAAATTTCATCTGCTTTACTATTTATTTCGCATACAATTGCAACAATTAGGGGTTAGTTGAAGGCGCAACTACATTAGGGCCAGGTTTATTCTCTTTGTGGACTCTTTTAACCGAAAATTGTTTGCATCGTATAAGGGCTCGATCTTTTTTTTGAATTGTTTTTAGAAGTTTTTTGTTTTTTATGTCAATGACTAACTCAAAAGAAAAGCTTCTAAGATTTAGTTGAAGCAAGTAATCTTCACTAGCAAATGAGCTACAAAGCACAATACAGATTAGTTCTTGAGTACAAGCTCATGGGTTTTTAAAACTTCCACAAAACTTTTATAAAAAGCTTGAATTGTTTTCTTGTGTTTAGCTTTCACTTTTTGATCTTTTTGCAGAGTCATGGTTTAGTCTTACTAATAAAAAAAAATCACTTGGTTTGTTTATTTGGAACGAATAAACTTTACCGTGTTTTCAATTGATATCTGAGGCTCCTATTATTTTGCTTTTATTTGTTTTGAAATGAATATCATTGAAGTTTTGAACTTTGTCTCTTAATTTTTCCATTTGAATTTGAATTTGTTATTTTTAATGAATTGGGTTGCATAAATGGGTTTATAATGTTTTCAGTGAACAGATTATCTTTTTAACGGCCGCGAAAATTTTTTGCAGCCGTTAAAAGGGTTTATAATAATTTCATAAATGGGTTTATAATGTTTTCAGTGAACAGATTATCCTTTTAACGGCTGCGGAAATTTTTTGCAGTCGTTAAAATTTTTTGCAACCATGAGTTAAAAACAAGACAGTCTAAAACATTGCTCTTTAACTCGCCAGAAGGAGAAAACCGTCAGTCTTTACTGAAAATTAGCTACTTTTGAAACACAGAAGATCAAAAGATAAAAAAAATTTTAAAAAACTATAATCAACTGAAATCATTTTAATTTTTTACCTGGGTCTCATTTGACCATCAATTGGCCCTATTTGTACTGAGTCTAAGTATCTAAGTAAAACATAACGAGCAACTTTGATGATTAAAGAAAACTCATAAGAGTGCTTATGAAAAAAATTTGTCTAAGACATATAAACATCAGTTAAATAATATAACAGCAAACGTTAATGATTGCTTCAGCAAAAGGCTGGTTTTTTTTATCAATATTGAGACTCAATTAGATAACGTCAAAAAAGAAAAAATTAAAAATTTTAAAAAGCCTTTCACATTCTGAATTTGTTTCTTCTGAAAGTCATTAAAACCATTAGTTATAATAGAGAACTTTTGTTGAATCATTTATACATAAAAAAATCTACTGACATTTTTCAGCATATACAATATTTTGAAAGATCAGAAAACGTCAACAAACACTACTAAAAAACTAAAAATCTATTAAGTTTTCCAAGTGAACTTTGTTGCAGCCGTCAAAGCCATAAAATGTTCCCCAAGAACAAAAAAAACTTAGACGTTGATATGTCATTAACGTGATAATTTGACAAACAAACAAAATTGAACCTCTAATATAGGCAAGCAGGTAAAAGACTTCTTCCAAAACCGTAGTACCAAAACCGAAAAGCATTAGCTAAAAAAATTCTTTAAAAATAACAAATTCAATTTCAAATGGAAAAATTAAGAGACAAAGTTCAAAACTTCAATGATATTCATTTCAAAACAAAAAAAGCAAAATAATAGGAGCCTCAGATGTCAATTGAAAACAGGGTATAGTTTATTCGTTCCAAATAAACAAACCAAGTGAGTTTTTTTATTAGTAAGACTAAACCATGACTCTGCAAAAAGATCAAAAAGTGAAAGCTAAACACAAGAAAACAATTCAAGCTTTTTATAAAAGTTTTGTCGAAGTTTTAAAAACCCATGAGCTTGTACTCAAGAACTAATCTGTTTTGTGCTTTGTAGCTCATTTGCTAGTAAAGATTACTTGCTTCACTGTTAAAAAAATCAAATCGATTAGCACGAAAAAATTTTCGCAGCCGTTAAAAAGATAATCTGTTCACTGAAAACATTATAAACCCATTTATGCAAACTTTCAACGCCAAAACGACCTCCCCAATATATGTTTGTCTCTAAAGAAAAGCTTCTTTGTTTTTAACACTAACTCAAAAGAAAAGCTTCTAAGATTTAGTTGAAGTAATCTTTACTAGCAAATGAGCTACAAAGCACAATACAGATTAGTTCTTGAGTACAAGCTCGTGGGTTTTTAAAACTTCGACAAAACGTTTATAAAAAGCTTGAATTGTTTTCTTGTGTTTAGCCTTCACTTTTTGATCTTTTTGCAGAGTCATGGTTTAGTCTTGCTAATAAAAAAACTCACTTGGTTTGTTTATTTGGAACGAATAAACTATACCGTGTTTTCAATTGATATCTGAGGCTCCTATTATTTTGCTTTTATTTGTTTTGAAATGAATATCATTGAAGTTTTGAACTTTGTCTCTTATTTTTTCCATTTGAAATTGAATTTGTTATTTTTAATGAATTTTATTTTAGCTAATGCTTTTCGGCTTTGGTACTACGGTTTTGGAAGAAGTCTTTTACATGCTTGTCTATATTAGAGGTTCAATTTTGTTTGTTTGTCAAAGTATCACGTTAATGAAATATCCACGTCTAAGTTTTTTTTTGTTCTTGGGGAACATTTTATGGCTTTGACGGCTGCAACAAAGTTCACCTGGAAAACTTAACAGATTTTTAATTTTTTTAGTAGTGTTTGTTGACGTTTTTTGGTCTTTCAAAATATTCTATATGCTGAAAAATGTCAGTAGATTTTTTTATGTATAAATGATTCAACAAAAGTTCTCTATTATAACTAATGGTTTTAATGACTTTCAGAAGAAACAAGTTCAGAATGTGAAAGGCTTTTTAAACTTTTTAATTTTTTTGTTTTTCGACGTTATCTAATTGAGTCTCAATATTGATTAAAAAACCTGCCTTTTGCTGAAGCAATCATTAACGTTTGCTGTTATATTATATAACTGATGTTTATATGTCTTAGACAAATTGTTTTCATAAGCACTCTTATGAGTTTTCTTTTATTATCAAAGTTGCTTGTTATGTTTTACTTAGATACTTAGACTCAGTACAAAAAGGGCCAATTGATGGTCAAATGAGACCCAGGTAAAAAATTAAAATGATTTCAGTTGATTATAGTTTTTTTTAAATTTCTCATAGTTTTTTGGCTTCAATACTGTGGTTTCATTGTGATTTTGTTTGTCGAAGATTGTTTGTCTAATTGTGATTTCTGGCCATGCTCATAGTTATGTAGTCTTAGTCTCACTAAGAACAAGCCAATTTCTATTCCAAAGATTTTCTAGTCAATCTTTTTTGGTTGAAGGCTTATGGTTTTTCTTGACTTTTCAAAAAAATTGTTTTCTAAAAAAATTAATTGATGTTTCAGTTTTGTCTTTTTTAACTTCTGTGTTTCAAAAGTAGCTAATTTTCAGTAAAGACAGACCGTTTTCTCCTTCTGGCGAGTTAAAGAGCAATGTTTTAGACTGTCTTGTTTTTAAATCATGGTTTCGTGGCTTTGAAACTCCGCATTTTCATTTAAAAAAAACTTTTTTGGTTATCTGCGATCGAGTTTTTGAGGTTGTTTTTAGCCGAGACAACCATATATTGGGGAGGTCTCTTTGGCGTTGAAAGTTTGCATAAATGGGTTTATAATGTTTTCAGTGAACAGATTATCCTTTTAACGGCTGCAAAAATTTTTTCGTGCTAATTGATTTGATTTTTTTAACAGTTGGAGCCCGATTTTGTTGTTCTATTTGGTTTGGTATAACGTTATCTGGATAATGGCAGGTTTAAATTGCCTACTAAGGAGGTACAAATTAACAAGTTTCAAATGCTTCCTCAATTATACGTCAAGAAGTACAGAGGAACCCTTTTAATGATTTCGATTGATAGCTAATGGTTTTAACTGCTAAAACTGGTTTTTATAAAGGAAATTTATTTTTGAATTTTTCCCTTTCTGCAGATACATTTTTTTAATTGTGACGAAGTCTCATTAAGGAGAGTTTTTTTATCTTTTCATTAATGTAGAGTTTAATTTTTTCAGTTAGGTGTTATCAAGTGCCATTTTTATTTCTTTATTCAGTTTTTTTTATACATCTACATCAAGTTTTGCGTTTAATCATTTTTGGTTTTTTGTTATTTTTACGTTTTTTGTCTAATACTCTCATTTTTTGCCGGTTTCATTAGCCCTCCAATGCGGCTTTCTTTTCTTTTAGTTGTTTTTTGAACAAAATGTTACTCTTTGAAAGCTTTTTTGTCGCTTCCTCATTTGGTAGACCATTAACTCCAAATCGTAACGTAACTTTAAGATTCAATTAAACTACAGCGCGAAGCAGATCATTATAGTAAAAAACAATTATTGAAAAATTCCAAATTTATTATTGATTTGTAGCAAATAACGGGTCCAGTTGAACACAATTATTTACCTAGGTTTATCAGCAAGCGATCGGAGCAATGATCATCAAGCGAAGAAGCTTTGAAAGTGGATGACGTTAATTGGCTTCTTGAAGTTTTTACGCCAAAAACAATCTGGCCATTGGGATGAGCCAAACGGTCAATCACCGGCGCCCATAATTTTCCTAGGTTATGTGAATTTAAGACAGCTTCAAGTAATCTAACTAGACCCGCTGCTAAACTCATGCATGTCTACCCTTAGTCGGGTTAGGATTAGGTTTTGTGGGACGCGAAGATCTTATTGTTTTTAATAATTTCTCTGTTCCGTGGGATTTAACAACCGTTTTTAGTAGGTTGATTTTTTCACTCAAAAGTTTCAAACGTCATGATTATGATGGAATGATGCAAACCCCGAAATGATGGTCTTCATAAAATGTTTAACTTGAGGAACAAAATATGTGCTACCAAACTTAAATTTAAAGCTAATATGACTATTCAAAAGACACGACTCATCCCCCTTTCACATACGGATCACCGGAGCCATAGCGTTATCAAAACCAGATATTGAGGAAATCAAAAGCATTTTGTCGATTTATATAACAAAAACCAACAACTGGGAAGAAAACAACGAGGAGTTTTATTAATTCTTTGAACGAAATGCCTTCGCGGCCGGAAACGGAGAAAGATAGACAAACGACGAGCACATACAATCAGAAGTACATAAGAAAAATTGTCAAATGGGTTATTGTCCAAGAGGTAACTGTTTATCACGAAAGCTTGAACAAAACTTTATTGTAAATGACACTAGTTTCGAAATGTTGTCCGAGACACTTTTCTAAGGAACAATCCCAAGAAATTTGATAAACATTAAAAGGATGTTTTTACTGCTTTTTTTCGAAAGACTGCGATAAAAGCGTTTTCGAAGTCTGTGAATTTACGTTTCCAAATGTAAATAAGCCGCTGATTTTATGAGAAATGGGGTTTTTTACCTGTTCCAAGAAGAAAGTTGACCTTTTTGTGCGTTTTCTCTAACCTTAGCTAGGGATCCGGATCTCTTGGTCCGTGCTCCTCTTCCATCGAAACTTGTGGAATCCACTTTGGCATTGAATGAGTCATCGAATGTAGTCCTCAAAGGAGTAGTGGGCTGAGAGGAGGACCCACCCACGTGGTAGTTGCCCACTTTCGATCCATGCGAGTATTTGGGCTTCAGTTTCTGTCCTGCTTTCGGAGTCAGGCCTAAGTTTAACAAAAACTTTTAATGCAACGAAAATTTTCGATATTAATTAAAATATTAATCAAAATAATAATTTTGATGAAAAAGTATTGTATAATGGGCATGAAACTAATTCATCAAAACGGAATATTTTCATTACTCGTTCGAGTAGTCACCAACTGTAGGAGGTTAATTTTGTAACATTTCGCTGAGTAATTTGAAACTTGTTTACAAAATAGTCTGAAGTTACTGAGAGTTTAGTTCTGGATGGCGATTGTGCTCAGGAAACATTTTCTGTCATTTGGGGCACAAGAACGTACCACAGTTTTGGTATATTTCCTAAATAAATTTAAAATTGTTGAAAACTTTATTCAACGCATTCATCATCTTTCTTACCTAATTAATCGGAGAAACCTTGATCCGAGCCATAATATTCAATTTTCAATTGAATACTGTTTTACGACACAAAGAATTTCCATTTTTTTTTATCTACAGCCTTTTTCTAAATATTTATCTGCTTTGAATGGTAACATTTAACAGAGGAGTTACCCGGACTCTAGTAAGATAGTATTTCAAAACTGAAACATCAAAATCCCTTAGTATATCGTCGACTCAATACGGTAGCAGTGTATCCTAAGGGTATCTATTCCTCAGGATGTGCAGTTCATTATCAGAGATAATTTTTTGTCTGAAATTAGACTGAACATCGTTTTCTTAATGTGTATACAAAAATTATGGCAAAATTCAAAATTTTCGATAAGGAATTTGAAATTTTGAGCATGAAAAAGATATTTACTATCTTAAAACATTGAGAAAAACGTTTTAGCTTTATATCAAAACAACGGCCAAAACCAGAAAACTTGTAAATACAAGCTTAGGCACCTGAATCCTTAGCTTCTGAGAAAAGAGTTGATTCAGAGTATTCACAGAATGTTTATTACGATTGCCCAGATCAAACCCAGAATTAGGTTTTGTACTGCTCAGAGTTTTTTCAAAGATAGGTTTTTACTCTGATTTTTTTGTCTGAACAGGGTTAAAAAAAGACATGATCATCACCTGTTCTTAGTAAAAACACAGATTGAGAGTTACTATGATTCGGCGCTGATTTGCTATGTTACAGTGATCCTAAATTTACGTATTCGAAAAAAGAGAAAAAAAATTAAATATATCTGGGAATTAACTATGCTATATAACAACTTTGATATTTCCTAGTAATGATAGTAATGAAGTTGCCTTGTATTGCTAATAACAAATTTGAAAATTTTAGATCTTTTTTCTTTTAATGTTTTATTTATTTCGACGAATTGTCCAATCATGGTTTTGTATCGTCTTAAAGCAGGTCTCCAATAGTTTTTTTAGTAAATCGGCCGCTGTTGGTCCCAAGTTAATCCGGAGTGTAATAAAATGAGGAAGGAAATGCTATAAAAACTATAACAGAAAAATATTTTTTTTGAAAAAAAAACACGATTTTTAACTTGACTTCACTAGATTTTTGGACAATGAATTGAACTTTCCAGCTCTACCAACCAGAAAATGTAGTCCCGGAACAAAAACGATATGAAAGAAAATCTTGAAAAATTCTTGGAAGATGGACTCAAGATCTTGGAAGATGAATACAAGTGTTGCTTTTTTTAACCAATAAATGAAAAAAAACTATAGATTTCCTCTTAAAAATATAATTATTCTTAGTACTCATGTTCCTACAAGAAGTTTACCAAGAACAGCTTTTTTGATAACATACAAAATCTTTGTAAACAGCTGTTTCTTAACTAGATTATTGAGAACACTGAGATTTTAAATTAGTACAATTTTTTTGCAAATAACTGTTATGACTTACTATCAAAAATAGCCTACAATACCTTGAGCTCAAAAAGTTTAAAATCCAGCCTCTCTATTTTTTCAAATTTTATGTAGTACACTTTCAAAACATACAAAAGATGCACTCAAAATATATAGTTTTTTGCTCAAACAGCGTTTGACCTTATTACTCATCGACTATTGAGCTAATAAAATATAATTTTCTATAATTTTCCCCAATTGCTGGAAGAGAACTATTCATAACTAATGCCGTGGAGAAACAAATGTTTTGTTGGTTCTTTTCTTTTTCTTTACTATCTCGTGATATTTTTTTGTTCCCGGAGGATTTAGTTGCTATTTTTGAATAGGCCTTCTTCGAAAATGGCTATCTTGCACGAAATTTACAGCATGGACATTTTTTGGAAGACTCTTGCCAGATAGACGTTTTTTACATAATTTTATTGAAAGATAATCGATTGTTCCTTAAACCAACCTGTTAGCCAATTTTTCATTAATCCTGAAACTTCTTCCAAGATTGACAAGATAATTCTGATAGGGAGTATAGATAGCTACATCTTTCCCACCCATTCAAGTTCGGTAAACAAAATACTTTTTTTCTGATCATGTAGAAGGCAATTTCATTGGCAGAAATAATATACAGCACTTTTGCCAGTTCAATTTATAGATTTCTGTAAACAAAAATACCAAAATTTTGACTTTCGTGTCTGAATGAACGATGAAAATTACGTTTTCTCGGTTCCATAAAAAAGAGTAGACTATTATCTCACGAGTAGTATATGTGCTGGTAAATGATGCTCTTGCAGGTGGCGTGGGAGTATCCCAATCGGACGAAGAGAACACCAAATCATCTTGTTTTTGCCCTTTCGACTTTTTCTTCTTAGCGAACGCTTTCGGCGTTTTCAGCGCACTCTTAACAGACGCCAGCATTTGGTTTTTGTCTTTGGAACTTTTCTCGGGTTTGAACTTGCGGCTTATTGGAACCGATGTGGCAATTGTTGGCTGGCTGAGGTAGGGGTTGTTGTTGGCTTCTCTGATCCGGGCTATTTCTTTCCGGTGGCGGACCCAGAGAGGGTAAATTTTAACTGGTCCACTGATTAGACAGGATTCTACGTATTTTGTTGCTGTCAGGCCTTGTCCGAACAGAATGCTGAAAAAGTTAAAGTACTTTTCTTCATTTTTACTTTTCACAAGCATCTAGGAAATTTTTTGAAGTTTATTTTTCAGAATGTTCAACTTAAACTAGACCAATAAGAGGTTTTCGTATTTTTTAATTTTTCGTATTATTTCCATTAAACAAGCTGACATTTGAGGTTTTATTTTAAAAGAAAATGTAGTTTTGCAGCATCCTATAAGCAAACAGTTTTGCTTAACACGAGCGGCAGCTTAATTTTGACATTCGCGAATGAAAAGTTGCGATTTCCCTACGAACTGTTGCAGTGGAATGCAACGTCATTTATAGACAAAAACTGAAAATTTGATATTTTTCAGTGAAATTTTCAACTTTTACTATTGTTTAAAAATATGTTTGCATTGATTTTAATTTTTGTCTCCTAAATAACCATTTCCTACTAGCAATATACTTATTTCATTTCACTTTGTACAATTTTTTTTAAATTTTGATGAAAATTTAGCCTCTGAAAGCTCTTCTTAATGTCAGGTTTAAAATACAGGAGGTCAAGCAGCAGTTCCTTTGAATTCCCTTTGAAATTTTGAAATTTACCTTAAAAAATCAGGCATCAATGGCTGAAATTTTACCTGAACGTGCCTGAAAATTAATTGAAAAAGACACCTCAAATGTTCAAATGATTTTTCTGGTTGAGGTCTCTGTTACCTGAATTTGCATGAAAATTTCAGGTATTTGTACTAGAAAATATCAAGCGATATTGAGGTGAAAAAGATCTGAAATAAATCTTCAATCAATTTCAAGTAAGAATTCAGTCAGTGACGCCTGAATTCTTCTGGTAAATTGCAGAGAACTTCAGGTAGAGTTCAGATTAGGACAATTTGTTGCGGCTGATCTCAATCATATCCGTAAATGCTCGTTAGACCAATTTTCATTACGTTTTTGCTTCTAATTTCCACTTGAAAGTCTCTAAATTGATTCGAAAAAAAATTGATTTAGTGGGGAAAGACGCAACAGTGTCGAAGCAGGGTTTTGTTTTAGGCTTGAAAAGGAAAAGAGAAAAGGGTTAAAATTGTTTTCAAATAATCTTTTGGTCGATCATTTGCCCAATATGCATATTATCGGGAAGAGAAATTACGTTTTTGGTTCTTCAAGTTTCAATCAATGAATGACTGACTGAAAAAAGTTCGGAGCAAGAAACAAAACTATAATTTTTCTTACTCTATTTCTGGAGAATTACATTGATCTTGTGACTTTTTTTTAGCTATATACAGACTAGTTTAGCCATATGCAGACATAGTACCGCTTATTTTGCAGAAAATTGAATTTGATGTTTCTGATCTCATGACCTAAAACATGAATTCTCTATTGAAAGACAAAAATTTGTCGTAACAAGGTTTTAACAACAACAAAAATTTGAGTGTTGCAATGCATACTCCATTGTGGATTTTTTTCAGGTAACTGATCCTGAATCAGTTCAGGTTAAAAAAACCTGAATTAAAGTTTAGGTGCAATTCAATTATCTGCACACCTGAAATTCACCTGAATATGCAATTAACTGAGTAGAGTTCAGACAATTTTACATCAATTTTTTTAATGTGTAAGAATACAAATTAGAAGCGTATATTTCGACTGCTAGTTCAACGTGAACAATACATTTAATCTCTACATTTGATCAGTATACATTTAATCTTAATATAATCCAACATGAAATTCGAAACTAATCAATAATCGAGATCACCACTCATCAAGCTCGCCACAAACTCGCCATCAGTCTCATATTTTGTTTCTGTATAAAGATTCCATATCAGTTTGCTTCTAATTTGAAAAACTTTTGAATTCTTAAAACTGTTTGGCCGGGAATTGCTTTCTTTTACCGCTCATATAGGACCAATACAAACCCAGATTGAGGTCCTCGTTCAAAACTCCTCATGAAAATACCCATCCAGACCATTTTTGCCTATGAAAATACACAGTCAGACCAATAATGCTTATGATCCAGACATTGCCTCGTTTAATTTTTTTGTGCGTTCATGTGCTCGTTCAAAAACGCTTATGAAAAGACTTGTCCAGACCAAAATACGATATGATACAGACTTTGGCTCGTTCAGTTTAAGAAAAGACTCACAAAGACCAAACAAGTTTATGATCCAGACTTTGGCTCGTCATTTCCTTTTTGCCCTTTTGGGGACCTTCACCCACGTGCTGTAGATTAAATGTGACTTAATAAGTGTTCTATAAAGGCACTCGATTTTTTTTGGGCTGCCAGAAAAAATCGCACAATCTTTCTTGTCGTCTTGGACAGTAAAGAGAGCTCGAGAAAATACAGACTGCGCTGGCTATGCATCTTGAATTTTTTTCGAGGGCCAGTTTTTTCTTCTAAAATTAGACGGGAATAGTCGCTTTCTGTTGAATGTAAGTTCTTCTTGCCCACAGTATTTAATTCGTTACTTAAATTTTCCTGCTCAAAAAGTTATTAGGCTCTAAGTTCAAAAAATTTTAAATAATTATTGTTTCAAACTGATTTTAGTATTGAAGCAGCTTTCTGTCATTTGTGGTATTGCTGCTTGCAAACTGTGTTTTTTAAGCTTTGTTTCGATCCATCAAGTTTTTGGAATCTTTAAGTTTTGGAATTCAAAATGTTTTTTTTAATTTATACAACTATTTTGTGAGTTCTTTCTTTGACATATCATACAAAACAACCTGGAGGATTATGCGGAGAGGTGGGAAATTAATCCAACTTCATGGAAGAAGTTTTCAGAGTCCAGAAAGTACAGACTGCGCTGGCTTTACATCCTAAATTTTTTCCGAGGTCCAGTTTTATGTCGCTTTGCTGGATTTTGTTTAAAAATTATAAGTTACTGGCTGAAAAATCGGAGCATGCTTCACGTTTCTAATGATTTCATCTAAAGTACTGTGTCAATTTAGACGGGCATAGTCAATTTCAACGGGCATATATTTACGGGCAAAAGTTGGTTTTTTCTATCAATTTGAGACAAATTCCGAAATAACTTCAGAAATAGCTATATGTTATAATTTGTTTTGTTTTGTTTTGTTTGTTTGGTTTTACTCAGAGAGAGTCTAAGAGCGCGGATTTTTAATGCTTGCTCGGACTCAATTCTCCTATGGTTGTTTGTTTGTAACTCCGCCGTTTGTATAAGTTTCAATCAACTTGAGACAATTTTCCGAGAGTACTGCTAAAAAAAGATGCTTAAAAAGTGTATGGTGCAGACTTTAGCTCGCCTATGATGAAGTTTCTGGCTCGTCTGTGGGGCAGACTTTGGCTCAACCGTAAGTACAAGTGCGTTCATGTTGCTTGTTAAAAAAATCCTCGTGTGCGTTCAAAAACGGTCTGCGTCATAAACGAGGACAAATGAAAACCTCGACCTGGGAACACATAATTATTGGTTGTGAAACATTTCATCGTTGTAGGCTTTATGTAGCATACATTGATGATGTTAACAGCACGATTTCCCAGTTTCTCTAATAGTAACATATATGATTTATCGTTGTTAAAGTCTTGCTAGAATCGTATAGGAGAAAAAATTCGGGTTTTCTGATTTAAGAGTTGATCTTTATAGTTATAGATGGTACGATTCTATGTGACATCACACAGACCAAAGCATTTTCTTTGTAATTGCAAGCTTTCCGTAATTTAATTAATGATAAATAGTTTGATTTGAATAGGAATACATTAAAAAACATTGTTCTTGGTTTTTGCCACAGGATTCCTTTTTTCCCTTTTTTGAGTAGGAATAATTTCAATGATTTGGTTCAGATTAACCGAATTTCTATAAAAATAGAAAAGATGTTTAATGAAGCCACTTATTAACTATTTTCTTTCTTACATCCAAGTTTGCGATTTCTTAGTTTAACGTCCTTTAAACTGAATTGATTTGTAGTGCTACTGCTGAATTTGGTACATAGAAATGGTAATTCAGGAACCTTCAAAGTACAGTAAACAGAGCTTTCGTCACTGGTTTCATGCCGTTTACGACTTCATATATTGCTATTAATTTTTAACAACTTTTGTCGAAATTAAATAAACATTTTTAATGCACTCAAAGGTTTTGGTATGATAAGTGTACCATTACTAGGAAAACCTATACGATCCTAGGGTGTCAACCAGGAAATCATAAATGACCTTGTATGGTAAGTAGGAATCATATGTGATCTAATATGAATACTACAAGTTTTGTTTTGTGGGTCAGCTGTAATATCATAATTGTTCCGACCCCCACTTTAGTGGGGAGAGAGGAACTATATAATCAGATGGGTTTTTTTTTGTTCAGACAATTTTCGTCGATCGATATATTCATCGTAGAGATTTGAGTGTCGTATCATTAAAAAGCACGTTCATCCCAGAATTTGGGATTAAAAATATTTTTTTCGAATTTTGTTTTTACAGGGAGCTATCGAGGTTAAAACTTTTGTGAATATTCGGTAGATTTCTTCACATTTGCCGTAATTTTTGCTAAAATTTGGCTCAATTTTGCTAATATAAAAAATAAGTTAGAATTTTAACGTTGGCGTGTTAATGTTACCGTTACAGATAGAAGGGCGTTGCTGAATTCTTTAATTGGAGATTATTTTGGCTCAAAACTTTGATAACATTTTCAAAGTTCAGAAATTTTTAATCAGAAATTGCCCAAAATATACTTTTTTGGTCCACTTTGTTTAAGTTTGCCGAAATTGGAGACCTGGAAAGCGCTGAAACAATCTCTTCAATCTCCAAAAGAGAGCTAGTTGAAATCCAGAGCCCTATAAAAATTTTGACGTTTATTGCATATTTAACTCCCTTTTTAATAATTATACAAAATGCATCATTGTTTGTTTTTTTTGAAGTATTTCATACAGCAAATTGACTAATTCGCAAACGTTTGAAGCATTTAGGTGGTTTATTGTACGCGCGCAACAAATATTGAGAGGTTTGATATCACCATAGATTCTTACAATCAGATATTTTTTAACTTTTACTTTGGTGCTGATTTTTTTTTCAAAAACATTTTGCTTTTAATTTTTTTAATGTTGATTACAGACAAAATTTTTAATTCACGGCTCCATTAATGACATCTCTTTTTTACTTAAAAATAAGGGCAGATGTATACATAGTATATTTTCAGAGGACTTAATGGTTTTTTTGGCTTTGAAGAGGAGTTTTAGTAAAAAACTCAATTCTTATGTCCTGCCAACATTTTTTAATCTTTTTGCAGTCTGATTAAAATTTCGAACCAATCACAGATCCAAATGGCTTCTTTAGGAGGTGTACGTGAAACCCTAGAAGGCGTTCGATGACTATTTAATGTTTCTTTTGACACTGAATATATTTTTGTTTCAAGAATTTTTAGTGATTTTTGAACATGTCCAACTTTATCTCAGTTTTGTCAACTTTTAGTTTATTCTTTCTAAACACATGTAAAACTTTTTTGATATAAAATTCAAGAAAAATCTTCGTGTCGGATTTAAAAAAAATGGATTCTTATTTTTGCTAATACGAGTTTTCATACAAGAATTTGCGATTTTTGTGCATAATTGCCCATCTCTTCTGTTCTTTTTGTTTCGTTGTTAATTTTCACATTACTTTACAATCTAAATGAAACAGAAAACGTTGCAAACGTCGTAATTGAATATAAATTTGTTGTTTTTATAGCTTATCTTTTTACGGGCTGCGACACCGTTCTCTTGCAGAAATTGGTGCAATTTTATTAAATTTGCCCAGTTTTTTGTTATTTTTTGTTGGTGTATGCCAAATATTGGCTATTAAAATGTCTTGATGGCTAGCTGTGGATATATATATATATATATATATATATATATATATATATATATATATATATATATATATATATATATATATATATATATATATATATATGAGTCGACTAACTAATATCAGTACATAATAAATGGTTTTTTTTGACTTGCAAGTTAATTTTCTTCAAAGAAAATGTTAAAGTTTTTTTCAACTTATCCCTTTTTTGTTTTGATGCCCGTCCTTTTTTTGTTTTCTTTCAACTTCGTATCAATTTGTAATTTAGCGTTATTATTGTGAGATCTTTGAATATTTGTGTTGAATTAAACATTGAGTTTTTTTGGTTAAACGTTTTGACTGATGTCTTTGGGGATTTGACGATTTTTGTCAGAAGATTTTTATGACTTTGAGATGTTTTTCTATTTTGTGGTTTTTTTTGCTGTCATTTGGTGATTTACAAAAAGAACTTATGATGTTCAAAGGAGAAGCAAGTTAAGATTTCAACTTCCCGCGGTTAATGTTTCATAATTTAGATGGCTTCAACACTGTTTCGTAGAGTTATTTAAAATTTTTTAAGTTCTGCTTGTTTTAATCTAAATTTTTTGTATTGATATTTAGTCTCACAAACAACAGACGCAATTAGCTTTTGCAGAAATTGCGAACTAAACTGTCTACTGTTTTAGTCAAAAGCTTACGTTTGCCATGAATTTTGAGAATATTTGTGTTTGAAAAAAGACAACGGATTTCTGAGCTTTGCCAACTTTTAGCTTAACATCTCTATAGACAAAACACATACCTTATCAATTGAACTAAAATTTGCTCTTTATACCGTTTTGTTTTCTTCAATAGTCTTTCTTGGTACAATAAGTTTTCTGAAAAAAATTAGTGCCAAGATTTGAAGGTTTATGTTTTCTTTTCACAGTGTCACAATATTGGGTGGTCTTCTGGTCAATTATAAAAAATGCAATGAAACGTTGTTGATGTCCTTTGTGAACAGCTCAATGATTTATTGGCTGCGACACCGTTTTTGTGCAAATTTTGAGTTCTTCTTTTTGCTTGTTTTTGTCGTTCTTTTTGCAGTCGTATGCCATACCTTTGATAATGAAAAGTCTCACTCACTCTTTCTGTAGCCATAAATAATTTTAGTTAATGATTTCTGTTGATGCATAATGTTTCTTATCAGTTTGGCTTTAATTTTTTTCAGAAATAGCAACGTTTGTTTGAACTTTGCTCTTTTTCTCATTTCTTGTCGACTTGTTACCAAATCGCATTGGGAAAAATAGTCCTATATTTTTTAGTTAAATTGCAGGTTAATCTTCGTTAGTATAAGTTTTATCTGATACCATTTGGATTTGGATATTAATGGTTATAAAAAAAGGACGAAGAGATTTGGTCGTAATTAATCTTTGTAATTAATTGATTTTATCGCCGTCCTTTCTGGTAGTCATATTAATGACAAGTCTCATTGGCCCTCTAAGGTGATTGTTTTATTTATCTAGTTATTTGTTGAACAATGCGTTAATTGTTTTAATCTCTTCCACATTTGGTAGGCATTTAAGTGAAAAATGTAGATGAGCGGGGTGAGAACTTTATGTACGATCGCTCATTACCGAGCCTCCTAGTTTATTTTATGGATACCTATTACAGTTGAACATTAGCAGTTCCAAAAAAGAACAATGTAGAATGAAGTTTTAACATTGTTACATACCAAGAGATCTTTAGAGAAAACTTTTAAAATTTGTATAATTGTTGGTAAGTATAAAAGTAAAATACGTTGCTTGAGCAGGCTTTTAAAGCCTTGATACAAGCAGCCAGCGACAACTTGTTTTGGGGAAACCTCATTTTGCCTAGCCTTAACACGCGGTAGAAAACACAAATTACACAGAATTGAAACTTTTTAGAATTTTACCGGATTTTTTTGATGACCAAACGAGCAAATAGAGTACACGTTAAAATCAATGATAACTACGATAACAGTTGCTGACGAAAACAAAACTGAAACATTGTTCTATCTCTCTAAAAATGAAAATAAAGTTTTCCTTCAATTTTTGTCACTGTTCCTGATGCTCTAGATAAAAGGTTTATTTTTACCCGACCTATGTAAAAATGTAGGTTTTAAGATGCCGTTTTTATCCGCGTCAAATTTTCACCCCCAAAAAATATGTTGGATTAGGGGGTGATCCGGGGGACTTTTAAGAAATTTTAGTGCGGTAGTTTCTCAAAAACAATACCCCCTTCCCACCATTATCCTCTTACATTATCCTTATCCCGGTACAACATTATCCTTATCCCGGTAGACCTATGTAAAAATGTAGGTTTTAAGATGCCGTTTTTATCCGCGTCAAATTTTCACCCCCAAAAAATATGTTGGATTAGGGGGTGATCCGGGGGACTTTTAAGAAATTTTAGTGCGGTAGTTTCTCAAAAAAAATACCCCCTTCCCACCATTATCCTCTTACATTATCCTTATCCCGGTACACCATTATCCTTATCCCGGTAGACCTATGTAAAAATGTAGGTTTTAAGATGCCGTTTTTATCCGCGTCAAATTTTCACCCCCAAAAAATATGTTGGATTAGGGGGTGATCCGGGGGACTTTTAAGAAATTTTAGTGCGGTATTTTCTCAAAAAAAATACCCCCTTCCCACCATTATCCTCTTCTCTTACGTCGCTATTGGGTATTTTTGGGGTATTTTGACACGTGATTTACTGAATTATCAAAAATTGATACCTTGAGTGTGTTGAGGCTGTTGGATTGGCTGAGATGATTGATCTGTTGGAACTGCTGAATGTTGACGTGGAGCAATTTGATTGGTTAAGAAGTGAGGGGTTGTAGAAGGTGTGTCTGAAGTTTGGAGGTAGCTTACGAGGCAACGATGACGTATATTGATTGGCTGAACATAAAACAAAAATTAAACGGGCTGAAAATGACATATGAAAATACCCAGGCAGACCGGATTTACCTATGATCCAGACCTTGGCACATTTGTAGTTTTTGTGCCTTCACATGCTCGTTCAAAATTCCGTATGAAAAAAAAAATAAACAAAAATGGATAAAAGAAAATGAAAAGGATAAAGGAAAATGAAAAAGGAAATAAAATTTCAGAAAAATCAGTAAAAACAAGTAAACACCAAAAATTGACCAACTATCTGCGCAACGATAATGCTATACTAATCTACACTAAACGCTGAAATTTTAGGGATAAAAATAGAATTACTAGATTACTTTCGAAAAAGTTTAAGCCATTGTTTAGTCTTGCACAGAACAAGTGTTTTAGCGAACGATTGTTTATAACAAGGTAAGCAAAAAATGGCCTTTTAGTGTTGACCAAAGGAAACTTTAACCCTTAAATTATAACAAAAGCTTTCTGAACAAAAAATAGCTTTTTATTTGCAAAGACTTTTCAAATTTCAGAATTTGTTTTTTTAATTGATTAATTTATAGCTTGAAGCAATTGAGTTGACCACAATATCAAAAAAAGTGGTTGTCACAAACTTGTAATTAGAATATAATGATAAACTGTGTCCATATCAAGTGGCAACAAACTTTTCTATATTGATTTTCCTTACTATGTCAAAGTATGATCAAAAGAAAAAATTCATCTTTTGTTCAAAAGACAAAACAAAAAAACATAGCAGGACAAGTCCTGACGTGCAATTCAAAGACTTTCCATCGACTAAACAAAAAGCTAGACCCAGAAAAGACTATGACTGAATTGGGAAAACATTTTCTAAAAGAATCATACAAAAAAAACAAAAAAAAAAACAGAAAATCAATGTCAAAATGCCGCTAGCGAGAACAAAAAACCGAATGTAAATTTGATTCTAGCAAAAAAAATCTAGGCCTAGAATGAACTATGAATGGATTGGAAAAACCATTTAGAAAAACATCTGATCCAAAAAATTGAAAAAACAGTAAAAACCAAAGTGAAATCGCCGCAAGTGAACAAAAAAACCACTAGCGAGAAAGCGAACTTTTGTTCAAATACCGTTTTCTCACTCTATTTAAAAATTTATGCGATAAAATTTCACGCCGCAAAACCACTCGCTTTTTCGCTCCATTTCCTGTTTCGGCGTGACCAAAATCACGACTCCAATTTTAATTCAAAAATCATCAAAATGTGTGAACAGATCATAAAAAAAACAGCGCCCCAATTTAATTCAAATTCTTTGAATTGTAAAAAACGGAAACATCTGAAGCATTCTAATCGGAAACTATCTATTCGACTGACAGAGAGAGAAAATTCACTTGACAGAGGCAACAAAATAAAGCGTTTTTTTTTCTGGAGCCAATTTGTTTTTATGTGGGAAATAAAACCAAACAATATTTTTCAATAAATTTTTCATTACACAAAGAAAGGTTTTTATGTAAACAGCACTTGATGTATTTTTACTCGTCTTCTTCTCCTTGATAATTTTTCATTATTTTTCTCAACAATGAACCAAACGATTTTTCATCGACGGTACTCACAAATTTTGCATCTCTTTATGATATTGTCGGAGAAAAAGTGTTAGCAGAACAGCAGGAACTATCGTCGCGTTTGTTATTTATGTGCTTCGGAATAAACAGATAAATGGGCAAAAGTTGGACAGAAAAATAGACAAATAAATCAAGCAACATAGATCATATAGAGTCAGTAAAAGGTTTCTGAGGAATATTTGTTTGATTCTAAATATTATAAGTTATTATTTCCAATATTTATAAGTTTTTGGATGTTCAACGTGTCGACAAGCAAACTAAGGAGCAGTTTTATTTTAATTATCAATTTTCTTAAAAATGTATTGGAGAACTGAGTCAATAATTGGATACAAAGAAATGTTTTTCACTTCAGACTTGCGTTAATAGATCGATAAGAGCTTCCCAAATACTGAAGGCCATTGCCGCAAATTGTTGGTACTAAACTCCTCTTGCTTCGGTTAACAAGTTGGTTCCTTTCATCTGCCTGGTCAAAAAATTACTCAAGAGCAAAGTCTTTCAAAGAAATGTTTTGTCATTTTTTAAAGAAACTGCAATTTTCTCGATAAGCTGTATTAAAATAGATTTTATTGTTATTGTGAAATAGTGCATCTTTCCGCCTTTTTTGGCTCAGAACTATTTGTTGTTTTTTTACCTAGTTTTGTCTTGTTTTAAAGTTTATTTTTGTTTTTTTTTTCATTTTGGAAAACTGTACAAGCATGGTTTTTATACCATGCTATAGCAGAATTCCTAGAGTTTAATTCAGTAAACACCACTGCCAGTTCGCAGCCGGCAAGCAAAAAAGAGGCGGGTTCAAAAAGTCAGTTATTACTTGACTTGAGAAAATTTCCGACAACCTCTTTTATAAATTTCTTCAATTTCGAAAAGTATTGTATGATTTTTTATTCCCAAAGGACCTGAGAGCGAAAGCAAGGGTAAAATCTAGCTTGGCTCATGAACTTGGTTATGCATTTAACCTAATTCAGACAAAAACCTGAGTCTCACTCAGAGTCTGAATCAGAGTCTGAATCTGAGAATATCAGAGCAAAATGTTACATGAACTGACTATGAATCAGTACTGAATTGTTTCTCAAAAACAATGATTGAGTATTGAATTACTCTGAAAGTTAGGTACCGGACCAAACAAGAAAAACTGTATTTGAAACAATTGAAACGCAATTTTGTCTAAAAAGAGCAAGTGTAGATATTGCTAACAGTGGAAATGTCTTGGATGTCGTTTTCAAATAATAAAACGGAGATGTGTATTTAGTCTGTTTTTTTTGTCTTCTCAATATAAAATCTTTTATCTTGTCCTTGAAAACGAACTCTATTTATTTTTCATTTAGTAGCGCATGCATATTACTTTTAAAAAAAATTTAAACAAAACACAAATAATCTAAAACAACGAAGAATCTCTAAACCAATATGTTTTAACATCAATCGATTTGGATCGCTTCATCATAAATTTTCTCCAGCAAATGTGTTCAGGTGTGACCGAAGAATACAAAATTAACAACCGCAATTGTACAAAAACGTTTGGTCGTGTAACAAATAGAAAATCAAGACTTACGGGTAGTGTCGAAGTTGCGATTGGGGCCAGGACTCAAAGACCGTCTTTTGTCACTGCTTCTGTCAACTGGTTGCAAAAAGATACCAGTGCTGGTTGGCCGTTGTCTGGCATAAATGTCTTCTGATTGTGGTAATGAACTACCGTTCTTTTCAACAGCAGTACTCTGTGAGAACTGTTCTCGTGCACGCTTCAAATTCAAAATAATGGAATCTTTGCTTGTAATTGATTAAGACAACCTTGATTAACCATAATTCAAAAGAGAACAAGAAGAGACATTTTTGTATAGTCCCCAATTTATATAACAATTACTTCATAAAAACGCGCAAAACATGGTCGCGTCTGGAAATGAAAAGATATCGTGCAAAAAAGATCGTGCAGAGAAAGATTCAATCAAACATAACAACGAATTGACGCCGAAGCCGAGAACACCAAAAAAATTATTGCTCAAAAATAATATCAGTGAGACATATCAGGAACAAACCACTCGTTAAAAGCTGTTAATTGCTGAAAAAAAGGACAAAATGAGGTCAGATTTGATTATTTTGTGAGAAAATATAATTCACCAAAAATTTGCAAAACCACATTTATTAAAACTACCTGCTCCAATTTTTCATCTCCATTTTTCACATTAACAATTTTCTGTTAAAATGTTTCAAAACGTCCAGTAAATTCGGTGAGTTTATTTTTCAGCCAACTCGCCACAATTCGTTATAAACGAGGCAAATTTTATTGCTTTTTTAATACACAATAGCCTTGTCTGAAAATGAAGCAAATGACTTGCGGTGCAATACAAATTGAGCGGACTGTTCTCCGTTACGCCGGAGTTTGAAGCTGGATGCACGGAAAAAAATTATGCTCAAATCGCAGTGAGTGTAGTGAGAAATTGAGTTTCACCTCTAAATTCACGGCAACTCTGAAAAATGCTGCAGTAAAACAAACACTTTGAATGAAATGAATTCTAATATCCAAATAAACGTTTTCTTGCAGGATGCTTAATTGATACGTTGAGTTATAAATCATCATTTCAAAAAATTCTTAACTACCCTACTCCAGAAATTCTCAGTTTGAAACGCTGGAATTTGGTGGGATTTCGGTACGCTCGGCTTGAAGAAATTTAAATTTTGAGAAAACTTCGTATCATTTTTGTTTTCATCTTAAAAATTATAACACAGTTGAACTATCTGAGGGCAAATTTGGCTCACAAACTAGTTAGAATTGAGGCATTGGTATAGTTTGTGCATTTTGGATTGAATTCCGATGTTGCTGATTTCTGGTTCCATTAATATTCTGGACCAAAATTGGGAGAATTGAGACTTGATTTCAGATTACAGGGTCTCAGGGCAGCAATGGAAACCCTCCCCTCACTGTGTTCACACTTTTAACAATTTTGCCTCTGTTAGATACGAAGGACGTTTCGTTTATCTGAAAATTACAATAATTGGTCTTTTCGGATATGTTTAAGGTTGTAATTTGGCTGAAGCCCACTGAAAATGTTTGAAAACGGGGTGGAAACGCATTAATGTGACCCCCTATGACCTTCAAGGTGCTTGTTGACACTTTTTGATAGCTTTGGCGTGCCTAACAAGCACCCCGAGAAAGTATTTGAACATTAATGTTCAACAAGACTGATTTACTTTGTTATAATTGTTCTGACCCTCTTGAGGGAGGAGGAACTATATACTCAAATGGTTTTTTTGTTCAGACAATTTTCGCCGATCGATATATTCATCGCAGAGAGTTGAGACTAGTAACATTAGAAAGCTCGTCCAGCCTAGAATATAAAATTAAAAAGTTTTTTTTATTTTCGTTTTTTATAGGGAGTTATCTTGTCCTTGAAAACGAACTCTATTTATTTTTCGTTTAGTAGCGCATGCATATTACTTTTAAAAAAATTTAAACAAAACACAAATAATCTAAAACAACGAAGAATCTCTAAACCAATATGTTTTAACATCAATCGATTTGGATCGCTTCATCATAAATTTTCTCCAGCAAATGTGTTCAGGTGTGACCGAAGAATACAAAATTAACAACCGCAATTGTACAAAAACGTTTGGTCGTGTAACAAATAGAAAATCAAGACTTACGGGTAGTGTCGAAGTTGCGATTGGGGCCAGGACTCAAAGACCGTCTTTTGTCACTGCTTCTGTCAACTGGTTGCAAAAAGATACCAGTGCTGGTTGGCCGTTGTCTGGCATAAATGTCTTCTGATTGTGGTAATGAACTACCGTTCTTTTCAACAGCAGTACTCTGTGAGAACTGTTCTCGTGCACGCTTCAAATTCAAAATAATGGAATCTTTGCTTGTAATTGATTAAGACAACCTTGATTAACCATAATTCAAAAGAGAACAAGAAGAGACATTTTTGTATAGTCCCCAATTTATATAACAATTAGTTCATAAAAACGCGCAAAACATGGTCGCGTCTGGAAATGAAAAGATATCGTGCAAAAAAGATCGTGCAGAGAAAGATTCAATCAAACATAACAACGAATTGACGCCGAAGCCGAGAACACCAAAAAAATTAATGCTCAAAAATAATATCAGTGAGACATATCAGGAACAAACCACTCGTTAAAAGCTGTTAATTGCTGAAAAAAAGGACAAAATGAGGTCAGATTTGATTATTTTGTGAGAAAATATAATTCACCAAAAATTTGCAAAACCACATTTATTAAAACTACCTGCTCCAATTTTTCATCTCCATTTTTCACATTAACAATTTTCTGTTAAAATGTTTCAAAACGTCCAGTAAATTCGGTGAGTTTATTTTTCAGCCAACTCGCCACAATTCGTTATAAACGAGGCAAATTTTATTGCTTTTTTAATACACAATAGCCTTGTCTGAAAATGAAGCAAATGACTTGCGGTGCAATACAAATTGAGCGGACTGTTCTCCGTTACGCCGGAGTTTGAAGCTGGATGCACGGAAAAAAATTATGCTCAAATCGCAGTGAGTGTAGTGAGAAATTGAGTTTCACCTCTAAATTCACGGCAACTCTGAAAAATGCTGCAGTAAAACAAACACTTTGAATGAAATGAATTCTAATATCCAACTAAACGTTTTCTTGCAGGATGCTTAATTGATACGTTGAGTTATAAATCATCATTTCAAAAAATTCTTAACTACCCTACTCCAGAAATTCTCAGTTTGAAACGCTGGAATTTGGTGGGATTTCGGTACGCTCGGCTTGAAGAAATTTAAATTTTGAGAAAACTTCGTATCATTTTTGTTTTCATCTTAAAAATTATAACACAGTTGAACTATCTGAGGGCAAATTTGGCTCACAAACTAGTTAGAATTGAGGCATTGGTATAGTTTGTGCATTTTGGATTGAATTCCGATGTTGCTGATTTCTGGTTCCATTAATATTCTGGACCAAAATTGGGAGAATTGAGACTTGATTTCAGATTACAGGGTCTCAGGGCAGCAATGGAAACCATCCCCTCACTGTGTTCACACTTTTAACAATTTTGCCTCTGTTAGATACGAAGGACGTTTCGTTTATCTGAAAATTACAATAATTGGTCTTTTCGGATATGTTTAAGGTTGTAATTTGGCTGAAGCCCACTGAAAATGTTTGAAAACGGGGTGGAAACGCATTAATGTGACCCCCTATGACCTTCAAGGTGCTTGTTGACACTTTTTGATAGCTTTGGCGTGCCTAACAGGCACCCCGAGAAAGTATTTGAACATTAATGTTCAACAAGACTGATTTACTTTGTTATAATTGTTCTGACCCTCTTGAGGGAGGAGGAACTATATACTCAAATGGTTTTTTTGTTCAGACAATTTTCGCCGATCGATATATTCATCGCAGAGAGTTGAGACTAGTAACATTAGAAAGCTCGTCCAGCCTAGAATATAAAATTAAAAAGTTTTTTTTATTTTCGTTTTTTATAGGGAGTTATCGAGGTTTAAAATTCGGAGAAAAGTAGAGTGAATTCGGTTGTTTTTATTCACATTTTCCAGAATTTTTGCATAAATTTTCGTCAATTTTGCTAAATTTGTTAAATTTTTAAGACTGGTGTTGTTGATTTTATTTTCAAAGACAAAAAACTATTTTTGATTATTTTGATTCAATATTTTTTTGTCAAAATTTCGGGCTGAAAATTTCTAATTTCAGCCTTTTTCATCAAAAACAGCACGAAAAAAGCTTCTTTAGTCCTTTTTCTTGAAATATGCCGGAAGTACAACCCCAAAAAACACTAATACAATCTTTGAAGACTCTTATGGGGCTATTCCTACCTCAAATTTTGTTGAGAGTGCTCTGTAATTAAAACTTTGCCGTTTTTTTGCTAACTTTACTCGTTGATTATCAAAAACGCAGAATATATTTTCGAGTTTTTAACTAACAAATATCTATATCTATAACATTTGAAAAATTAAGTGTTTTTAATGGACGATAAGCATTAGCAGCGCTAGTTTTGGACCAATCTTGGACTGTTACAATCCAAAAAGAATTCGGATTGTGATCAGTCGGTCATTTTTTTAAAAAATTTTGATACTTTTATATTAATTAAAGAACAGAACATATCAAATCAAAACTCAGAAGTGATAGATCGAATTGACGTCCTAAGAAGCTCTAATCTAATGCATTTAGTTGATTACTTGAAAGCTTATGGTCGTTTTGACGCTTAAATATATATGGTTTTTAAATATATTACTGCTTAATGAACTTTTCCTCTTCTTTTCTTAATTTGGTCAACTTGTAGCTTAGTGTCAGCAAAGAAAAAACATCTTCTTCTTTCTACTCTAATGATTTAAAATTTAGCATTTATTGCGTTTTAGGCCTTAAGTTATTGTTTTCTGGTTCTGATACTACTAGATTTCAGATTTTTTTCCTTTTTAGGTAGTTGCCAGTTTTTCACGTTTTCTAATTCTGTTACATTATCACACTAATGAGAGTTCTCATATCATATTATTGACGTTAAAATCAGCCACAATTGAAACTAATAAAAAGCTGAAAGATACAGATTATCGTTTTAACAGCTTGAACACATCGTTCTTGAAGAACTTAATTGAACTTTTTCAATTTTGTCTTGAACTGTAGTTCTTAATTTGTTGTTTTAGTAGTATGAAATTTCCTGTTTAATGTCAGATTTCATCGGTTTTTTGTGGCAAAAGCGCCAACTTTCTGATATTAGTAGATAGCTGTTGGCTTTCATGACTTCGAAAACAATTTTTTTCCAAAATAAAAAAAACTTTTTAACTTAGCAATTTTGTTCTTTTTTCTTGTTGTTAGCTGGTGCCAGAGATTGGTGCCACAAAATCTAATATTTTTAAAGAATTCCTTATCACCTTACTGGCTTCCACACCATTTTTTTGCAAATAAAAGTAAATTAAATTGAATGTTGTCATATTTGAGGTTCTTTTTATAGACTCAAGACATATTCGAGATATTTGAAGGTCTCAAGGGCTTCCTCGGGACAAAAAAACGAGCCTGTTTAATATTTTCATTTTGTAATTAATGAATTTCATGACTTTGGAAGTAATTTTGGTTTCGAAAAAAAAATCAATAGCATTCCTTAATTTTGCCTGTTTTTTCTTTTTTGTCTACATGTTACCTGGTCTCATTAATGAAAAACCACAAACTACATTAATGGTGTTCAAAGAATGCGCAATCAAACGTATTTTGAGGGCCAAAATATGGCTTTTCGGCTTCGACAGCGTCTTCTGGAAACTTTCAATTGGATTTTTGTTTGTTTTCTTTTTGTTGCTCTTTTTAGCGGCATAAAAAATTTTATACGGACAGGTCCTAATGCGGTTCTGTAGAAGCATAGGTAATCGTACACATTTGGGAAATTTTGCTTGATTTCTTATGGTTTTCATTAATTTGAAGTTAATTGTTTTAAAAAATAAGCTACTGTTTTTGTTCTTTTTGTCTTATTAGTGCCAAAACTGTTTATGGACTGGTCCCATTTATTTTCTGGTGATTTATAAGTTATTTTGTTTAGTTTCAGTTTTATCTAACGGTATGTTGATTTTGTTAATAAGTTTTGTGTTTTAAACCGGACATAAAGTTTTTGATGTAATTAATGTTTGTTATTGTGTTATTTTGCTGTTCGTCCTAACTCGCTTTCTTATCATTGCATATGGTTTTACGGTTTCAGCACCATTTTTTGCAAAATTCAGTTTTTTTTGTATCGTTTGTTTTTGTCGTTTGTTTTTGTAGACATGCGACATATTCTGGATATTGACAGGTTTCAATGTCTTCCTATGAATGAACATTAACCTATTTACAATTATCAGTTGATATCTAGTGGGTTTTCTTTATTTGAAATTATTTGATTTCAAAGCCTTGAAACGTTTTTCAAACTTGCCGTTTTTGTTCTCCTTTGTCAATTTGTTACCAAAACTCATTAAGTACTTGTCCCATGTTTTTTTCTTGTCAAATACATCAAATACAGATTATTTTGTTTTGTTCAGTTTTTAGCATGTCTCATCTATCTAGTGCATCACTTTTTACTTCACTGACATATTTGCTTTGGAGGCTATTTTTTCGTTCATACAATACTTTTTTGAAAAATACTTGGTTTTTTTAGGTTTTTTGGGATTCCCAAAAATAATTTTTGGGTTTTTCTGTCTGTTCCTCATTTGGTAGACAATTATTCTAAAGTCGTGGATGAGCGGGTCGGAAGCTTTTGTGCGATCCCACATTACCGAGCCTCCTTGTTTCACAGAAAGTGTCAAATTTGTTAAACTAGTTTTGCTCAAGAAACTTTTTCATATCAGTTTTTTCGGAAAATTCAAAATTGCAAGGAGCAAAGACCCATCATAAACTTTGACTACTTGATAAAAAAAATAACGTGTATGCAAAAAACTCACTTCAGATTTTTCAAACCGACCATGTCAGCTGTTTCATACCTCTTCCTGCGTGATCATACGGAGCCTTCTGTTCGTTTGAAAATAGAACACGCCGAATAATGTTTATGATAAAACCAATGGTACAGTCCAAATAAAGCATTCCAAAGCTTTCGCGCGATTGAGACCGATCATACCAAAAGTTTCGTACAATGTTTTTTTTCTAAACTAGCGTGAATCTGATTGTTTTGCAGAGTAATATTGATACTAAAAATAAATGTATCGATCTAAAACCATTAAAACAAAGATACAAAAATAACAATTAGAATTTGATAAACGAAGTTGAAGATAACGATAGAAACCAAAATGATAATAAAAATAATGATAATTTGCTCAATAAGATATATACCAAAGTGTTCCCAGGTATGAAAATGAGCTTATAAAAAGGGCTATTCAAAAAGGGGTTAGTATCGTAGCTTTTGTTTCTATGAAACTGAAATGTTTTAAAATTTTTCGAACCTAAATAGGTTTGAACCCTAAAAACTATTGATAAGGATAAACCCTGAATTTTCAAAACACTCGTTCACCTCACCAATTGTACTTCAGAAGCGTGCACTATTATTACGTAATCGTCCTCTTCATTGCGCAACTCTTGATTGTCTGTCGTAATTACGTCAAAATTGTTACGTAATTTCTCATCCGACTGCTTCAAGTCACATGACTGCAAATTCACATTGTTTGAACTTGAGTCGAAATTGTGCGCTGAATAAATTGATCGATCGAATTTAGGAGAACCCAGAATTGAGGTCAAATCTGAGTCTTTGTAGTCATCTAGCAATTCCTCACAATCGAAATCGTCTAAAGTTGCAATTGGAGGCTTGGGTAGTGTGTTATCTTTTTAAGCCGTCATTACT
>NC_134470.1:10843066-10889251 GCF_964194025.1 Convolutriloba macropyga
ATTTCGGTATATTTTTTTCAACTTAAAAGCTCTTAATGTGAATTGTTATAATTTATTGTTCTTTATATCATTTATCGCAGGAGTTTGAACACATGTTTTGATTGAAAGTGCTTTAATTAGTTTTTCAATCAACCATATTGCTTCCATCATACAAAGTTGTTTCTATGTTTTCTGGTCTAATTTTGTTTTTAAATAACTCCGCTGCTGGTTTGTTTTTTCACACTCTTCGTATAATTCAATCTAAAACTATTTTTTGCTCTAGACACCTCTAGATTTATAACATGGCAATGTTCCTTGAACAATTCAAAGGTTTCTTTATCTTGAACTATTTTGTAACGATTTTATAAAATTTTGTATATAATAGAGTTTTGTTAAGGCTGCCGAGAAGTTTTAAATGGAATTCTATGAGAATTAAATCACATTTTTTTTATAAATAGTACTTCAAAAGGGACCATAGAATGATATTTTCCACCGTTTCATCCCACTAGTCCAGCTCCAATTATTATCAGACATCACCCATTCTATGACTGTTACATGCAACATTCTGCGAGGAGGTTGTTAAGGTTGTTATGATGTAAGAGTTTTGCAAGACATTTATAAGAGTTTTGCAGTTTGATTTTTAATAATCTTTGCAATGGTCTTACAAGATAATTTGAGGAATTTCGAAACAAAGGCATTGTAAAGTAGAATTACCGTTATTATATTTTATTATGGTATAATTTTCTATAATTCATTGTTTAATAGTAGATAGCACTTGGTATAATCGTTCCTTAATCGCCATATCCGATACTGTAAGGATCCTTTTACATGTTTTAAGAAATTTTGTGGATTTATAGAAGTAAAATGAATCAACTAGTTATATGTTAGAAGCGCCGGCTGGCTCTTAATGTGCGTCAGATCATGTGTTCCCATACCTAACATTCAGTCAGCATCAGAACTGATTTAGAACTTTTTCAGAATAAAATTAACTTTCAGTCCGGGTTCAGAAGGTTTTCAGAATAGTTTTGGTATTGATTCTGAAACCTCTCTGAATCAGAGCAAAATTCAGAATGCAATTCTGAACAAGCCCTGAATGAGAATCAAAATCAGAAATTTTTCCTAACAGTGCAGGCACACGCAATAAATTTTCCACCGGTTATTTAACCGTTTTTAATATGTTTTTGAGCAAAATGCCACCAAATCTAGTCGCAAAAAGGAATCGGAATATTCCGCTTTGTAGTGATTCAACGTGATAATGGTTCTGTGCTTACTCCAAGATTTTGAATGCAAAGTTGGTTTCAATACCTGTAGTTGTTAATCACTGCTTAATCATCTTAGTAAAATACCTGGCTGAGCTGTTGAGTGTTTTGGAGTTGCATCGTTTGAGGTCTGAAATCAATAAAAGAAATTGTACATCACGATATAGTCAGGGTGAAATTATATTAATTTAGGGTGGGATGTGGCCTCCCCCACCCCCGCATTACATTACCGAATGGTAAAAAGCTTTTTCCTGAAGATACCGGTCGCAAACTGTCAGTGGGACACGTTAGTGAAATAATCCAATAATACTGCAACGAATTTTAGATACTTTTCTGATCACCCAAATGAAGAAAACATACCTCAAATTTATCGTCATCCAAGTCATACAAAGTAGTCACTGCTGATTTGTACAAGCTACTCTCACTTTTGTCTTCCATTGCGGAACCTCCCGGATGACGGTCACTAGTCAACACCTCCGCAGATTTATTTTCCAACGAGGGCGGCAGCCGAGGGGAAAACTTGGGGTCCATATTAGGAGACCTAAGTTGACTTGAGAGTGATAACTTTCGAAATGAATCGCGAAACTGTTGTCGCTTGTCTCTGATACTGCTGCGGGGCATTTCATTTTGATCATAGACACTTTGTGAGTACATTTTTGAGAGTCGGTGATTTTTTCCTTGCTCTGATTTGTCGTTCGAAACTTTTGCCCGTGTTTCCGCAACAAAAGCCCGAACAACAGATGAAGGCGAGGATGAGTCATCCTTGTAAGAGTCTTCTAGAATGTTCTCTCCCGCCTAAACAATAACCGAATATTCAAATAAGTTTCATAGCAGATCTAATTGTCTACATGCCCAAAGGGTTTCTCATCAGAGCGATTCCGAGGCTCTCTGGATGTAATGTGCAAACCGAACTATTCGGTCTTTAAATGGTTTTCGATGATTGTATGAAAGCGGGGTCAGCTGAGAATGGTGCTATGAAAGAATGGACATTAGTAGTAAGGCGAAGTTCATGTTTTGTAACGGGAGAGGGGGACCTCCCGTGACGGTCCGCGAGATACATTTTTCAGGGTCATGAATTTTTTTCTCTCGATTTAGTTGAGGGGACAAAAACTACTGCCCAAATACTGACTTTAGACCCACGAAAATCATAAGAGCTGTTCTTTCGATCTCGTATCACCTGATAAGAGCGACTGTATTAATCTTATGAATAGTCGAACGAGTCCAGTCGGATGACTATAATAAACGCTTAAGTTAGAGTTTCCGTGATAGCAGAGATCAAATTCTGTACACTAATAAAGGGTAGCAAAATTTTTTGTTGACGGAATTTTTACAAACCCATATATATTGAAGGGCGGAAAATATAATAGAGCTCGATCAAGCTTGGAAAAAGGGCGACAATTTACAAAACATCAATTAAACTGTTTCAATTTAAGTTTTCGTTTGACAAGTAAATGTAAATTGTTCATTTCAGCCAAAACTGAATAAATATTTTATGTTTTGTACATATATGATAGAAAAAAATTTTGTTTTGATCAGCGATAAAATTTTGCCGTCGTAAACTAAAAAAGAGCAAAATTTGAAAATACGTTTATGTTTTTGATTAGAAAAAAATTTCATATTAAAAAAACCGTTAGTTCTCAACTGATATTACTGAACAGTTTCTTGGGGAGCTATAGCTCCATAGCTCAATAGCTATAGCTCAATAGCTCCATATATGGTTTCATATATGGAGCTATTGAGATCTCTCGTTTTCCAAAATTTGTTAGAAGGCTAAAATATAGAGTGACAGATACATCTAAGATACAATTTAAAATTTCAATTATTCATATAAATTTTGGTGTCAAAGTCGTTAAAACCTTTGGCTATTCATAAAAACCAAATTATATGGTCAATTGCTCTCATCAGGAAAGCTACTGGAAACTGTATTTCTTGTTGTAGTACGATAAGAAAACAAAAATAAGAAACACAAAAATGGTCGAATATACAGTAATCACAAAAATTTATCAAAACTCAAGGCATCGGAGCCACAACACCACTAAAAAACAAAAACTGGTAGAAGTTTGAAATGATTTTCTCTAGAAAGAAGATAAGACTTTTCTTCACATTATAGACTATCTAACAAATTGTCAGAAAAGAACTTAAAAAAGAAGAAGTTCAAAATTTTTGTGCAAAACAATTACGAATCTAATTTTTTAACTATAAAATCAGCATTATGATTTTTATTCCCCATCATTCGATTAATGTGGTGCTAATCTGAGGACTTTTTCGACAAAGGCATAGTAAAGTATAAAAAAATATATTATGTTTTTTATGATATAATTTTCTGTAATCTCTTGTTTAAAGGTATATATCAATTAGCATGATCGTTCCTTAACAGCCATTTCCGATAATGTAATGATCTTTTTACTCGTTATAGGTGTTACGGACTTATAGAAGTAAAATGGACCAAATAACTGTATGTTGGAGGCGGCGGCTCTCAAAACGCGTCAAAAGAGTGTGTAAATCGCGTCAAAACTTTTAAACTCACGGTGAGCCAATATAAACCACAAATTAGTTGAGACTAAGTGTTAAATAACAACATAACTACGAGTACAGAGAGAACAAATATTCCATTATTAAATTAACAAAAATGCAATGTTGAAGCCATTGAAAACATAAGAAATCAATTCAAAATATTATGATTGTTTAATTGAGGTACTTTCCAACCTCAATGAGACCTCTTTTCAAAGTTACTACGCGAAAAAAGCAACAAATATACCACAAGCTCTGATCAGTAAGGAATTTTTTTAATGAGTTCTAAAACCACATTGTGTCATGGCCAGCGAAACCTTAGCCGCAATATATAAATACCAAAAAGATTATCGTTTGTTCCGCCAAAACCAGATAAGAGAATCCTGAATACAGCTAAGATGCCAATTGCCAAAAACAAAAACAGAAAGGCGCTGAGTTGAAAAAATAAACAAATTTATAAAAGCAAAAAACCCAATCTATAATTTATGTCCTAATGGAAGCCACCAAGACCTGTCATTGTCCAGAATGTGGTAAAGACCAAAATTTTATATATAATTTGCAAGAAGCCGTTGAAACCATACGCTATTAAAAAAAACAAACCTTCTATAGGTACAATTGTGCTGTTGCAAAAACGTTATGTGAACTTTGCCAAATTGAACCGTTAATTAAAAAACCCGGTATATCTAAACGTTATTGACGTGATTAGACAAGGCAACAGAAACAACGTCCAAGAAGGGCAAACTTCCAACAAAAAGAAAACTTATTTAGAACTCGTGATATCGAAGCAATGAATCGAATTATTGAGAAAGATATATGCTGGAAAGATTTAGCTGTTATTGCTTAGAAAACAACAATCGACTTGTGTCCAGGAATACTTAGTAGCATGTTGATGGAACTTCGTAATGAATAACAAAATTCAAAAATAAACCAAAAATTTTTAAGACAATTATATTGAATTATAAAAGCCATTACAAAGAAACATCAACTGAAAGCGTTACATAGGTCCACTTATATGCTCTAGGGAAGTCAACTTATATGCTCTAGGCAAGATCTGTTTTTATTGATACGCAGTCATTAAACTGCAAAAAAGATATCAGATGCAAGTGAATCATGAGAACACAATTCAACTTTCAGAAAACACATTAATAAAGCCATAGAAACCGTTAAAAAAAGAATTTCTCTCTGAAAACATAAAAAATGATCAAAGGGCCTCCATTCAACAAAAACTCTGAGTGTTTGATAGATAGATTTTGGTTGGAAACAATTCTGTTATGTAATAAACAAATCAACAAAATTTATGCGAAAAACTGTTTTTTTTTCAAAATATGTTGCCTCAATGTAATCATAAGGTTTTTTGATTGTCAAAAACCGTGAAGGGACCAAAACTGGCCTTTAAAATGCGAGGCATTCAAAAAATAGCAGGTAGGTAATTGTTTAAATTGATTTCAAAATAGATTTTGTGGCAACAAAATTTTAATGCCCAATATTCCTTTTGCATAATGACTGTTTTAAGTTTTAAACCACCAAATTTTTCTTCTGAACCACTCTTTTAAACGGCAGTAAAATTAGCCTCGTTTTGGGTTGAATCAAAAGTGTGTCAGCAGTTTGAGGTCTTTACCTCCGGCAAGTTCGAAGAAACAATTTGTGCCATTTTTAAGATCAAATTTTTGAAAAATATTTCAGGTTAATTTTTCGGAACATTGTCAGGAAGGTGTCAGCAACCCTCTTCTTTGCCTTTAGGCGAAATCAATATCCTTAATGATATCAAAAATTACAAAATTTAGCAAAATCAACAAAAAATTTAGCCAAAATTCTGTAAAAAAGGAACAAAAACAACGGATATCATTCCAATTATCACAGGTTTTTGAACCTTGATAAGAGCCGAGAGAAAATGAAAGTAAAAATTTTTTTTTACCTCGATATTCTACACTGTACGGGCTTTTTACTGATACTAATCACAACTCTCCGCGATGAATATATCGATCGACCAAATTTGACTGAACAAAAAAAAACCCTATTTGAGTTTGTAATTCTTCTCCCCGCTAAAGTGGATCAGAAAAAAATGCCGCAGAAATATGATAAAAAATATGTTAGCAAATCAGATTTCTTGGGCTGTTGCACGAAAAAATGTTGCTTGCCCTAACCAGACTAGATTTATGATAACTGAAAAGTAGCGCAATGGTACCTTTTACCATTACTCGATTTCAAATAGTCAAATTTGAAAAAAAATGGCTTAACTTGTGATAAAATGAGCAATTGTTGGCTAAGATCCAAATTATAACTCAGAACAGTTCATACTTGACTTTCGATGTTAGCAAAACAGTCGGCATATTCATATTCGATGATTGAAAAAAAAGCGCCACTACATTTTTAATCCTGATATCAGCTTAATTAGAACCATTTTTAGTCTACGTTATCAGTGACGTTAATCAGGATTTGATGTCGAATAAATAATTTGGAAGTTGAATTAAAGTTAATTTTTCGCATTTGGCCATGCCTTGCTGGCCAGTCTTATCCCCATTGGCATATTGTAGCGGATATGATTTTATAAAGCAGAATTTATCAGCAAGACCAAACTTGTTATCTGTAACAGTGCTTGTGGGACATAAAATCATAATTGACCAATTCCGTAAGAAAAAATTCGCTTTTTGGTCTACTGTGCTGGTTTTTGATTTTCGGTATACATTTGAACTACAGTCCTAGCGCAAACGTCCGTTTTTCAAGTTTTACAAAAAATCAAACATTTCAAACTCCAATATTCTTTGATTCAAATGCAGATATCAAACCTTTATAAACCGTTGATACCATACAAAACAAAACTAACAAAGATTTCACGATTTTTTCGCCTTCAGTTTCTGTTTTCTTGGCTAACGGGGTTCAGCTAAAAAATCGGTGATCTGATTTAAAACGAAAATATTATCTGATTTAATTCTGTCGAGCTTTCAAGAATTATCGACAAGGGTCTTCTATCAAAGCGGGTTAACGTATCTCCACCTGGGTTAGTTATAACTTGATATTACCTTTTCTTCGGGCTCTGTTTGCATTGCTGCATCGTGGAAGAGAAATCTTCTGAATTTGGCCTCCATTGACACTCCAGCACTTTCAACTGAAAATGGGTTTAATAAGCATGTCCGTACAAAAACGCTAAAATATTCTTAGTTCAGGATAACATATAATATTATACATAAGAATATAATTTTTTTAAAATTGTAAGTCATATTTTGAAGGTGCTTGAAAATACTGCTCTTATGATCCGGATATGTTGAGAAAGGTATTTTTTCTTGTTGGCTAGTATTGACAATCAACATTATTAGAACTTTGTAATGTCTGCGCAAATTAAAATAAAAAAACCATCAATAAGCATGTCCGTACAAAACGCTAATTTATTCTTAGTTCAATACATTAAGGATAACATAAAATATTTTACAGTAGATTATAATTAAAATTGTTTGTCATATTTTTCACAATGGGTTGTTACAAAGGGTGACTTAACACTGGAGGCAAGTAATTTTTTTGGGATTTTTAAGCAAAATTTGACTTAGAATCCTAATACGCGGGAGAAAATTCTCAAAACGGATATCCCTAGCGCTTTCATTGTTGTTTTCTTTGACCAATTTTTACTAAATTAGCAGTTTGAAAATACTGCTCTTGTGATAAGAAATATGACGGGAAGGTGTTTTTTATGTTGGCTAGCATTGACAACCAATATTTTTAATTTTTTTTGAAATTTCTGAGCAAGTATTTTTTTAAAAATGAACCTGTCTTTTCTATGTTTTCTTTTGCTTATTTACTTTTTTTGCGAAAAAACCGTGTCGAAGCCAGTACTGTCATAACGAATTCTTTTAAAAAACTTTAGATTTTTTTAACTCGTGCCTTCTCTTAACGCCTATAAAGTCATTTATGATCTTTATTTAACGAGACTAGGTTAAAAAACACAAAAAATACGAACAAAAAAACAAATATAGAAAGTTTTCTTTTATTGCCCTTCTTCGTCTAAGAACACTTAAATGTTTCAAAGGTTAGAAATATGGAAAATTTGTTAGTAAAAGATCATAAGCAAAACCTGCGTCTTTGATAATCATCGAGATAAGTTACCAAAAAACGGCCAAACGTTAGTTCCAGAGCATTCTCAATGGAATTGGAAGAAGGAATAGCCCCCATGGAGTTTACAAAGATTGTGCTAGTGGTTTTTGGGTGGGTACTTCCGGCAAAATTAATCAAAAAGGATCAAAATAAGAATAAATAAAATTAGTCAACAATACTTTTTGTCTTTGAAAATCAAACCAACAACACTATTGGTAACAATTTTAACAAATTTTAACGAATGTGCTTAAATTTTCGATAAAACTTGTAAAAACTTATAAAACTCTGAAAATGTGAATTAAAACAAAGCAATTCAAAATCAATATTCAAAAAAAAATTAAACCTCGATAAATCGCTCTTGAAAATGAAATTCCAAAAAATATTTTCAAGCCCATATTCTACGATGGATGGGCTTTTTAATGATACCACTCATAACTCACTACGATGAATGTATCGATCGGCCAAATTGTCTGCACCAAAAACCTCAGTTGAGTATACAGTTCCTCCCCCCTCAAGAGGGGTCAGAACAATTAAAAGCAATCAGGATGAATGAAAAAAGACTAAATATTACTATCCATTACTGGAAGATTTTTGTCAAAGAATTATAATTGAAAAATATTTTTTTGTAGATCCAAGAAAAGAAAAGAATGGTTCGACGTTTTTGACAGTTTCTCAATTTGCATTAGTTTTCAATGGCTCAGGACCAATTTATAATTAGCAAACTGAGTTTATTTTGGATTTTTTTCCACTTAACTATAGATAAGCAAAATAATTTCGTGATAAGTTATCTTTTTCAATAAAAGGGAGTTCTCTGCGCATAATAAAAACTCATGCTCTAATAGGGCCGATGAGAACTATAATAGAGTGCTTTTGCAAGAATCTTGGAGACAACCATTCATCTTGCGAAAGTCTTGGTCTCGAAACTTCTTGCAAGATAGATATGGCTACAAGATAGACATCCTTCTTAGAAACCTTGCAAGATATAATCATTTTTTGCCAGAAACTTTAAAGTTCACAATTTTTTGCCATAATTCATCATGTTAACAATTTTTTGTCAGAGTTTTTCAGGATAATCTTTTTTGCCCATATTTTCCAAATTATGCATTTTTTGGACAAAACTCTTCCAAGGTATCCATTTTTTTGCCAGAATCTTTTCATTGAACCATTTTTTCTAGAATCTTCTACTTAACATTTTGTGCTAGAGTTTCTCTAGTGGAAATTTTTTTGCACAATTTAATCAAGATTTTCATACATAGACCTTTGCTAGATTCAATTATGTTGATGAGAAAAACTTTAGTTCATTTGAACGTATAGGGGGACATCGTTTTATGAGTTTTATGGAAGTGCAAAGTTGGGGGAGCTATAGTGCCAGCGGCCGATTGTTTCAAATAATCCAACAGAAGCATAAATAGAAACAAAACGTTTTTACAGATCCAAATGGTGCATTCTAGTACTGTAAATAAAATTAAGTTTTTTAGGCTTTTTTCGAGGACAGTAAATTGTTGAAGTTTTCTTTAGTCTGCAATTGACTTTTATTTGATAGTTCCGACCACACTTTCAGTGGTAGGAGGAACTATATACTCAACTGGGTTTTTTTTGTTCAGACAATTTTGGCCGATCGATATAATCATCGCAGAGAGTTGTGAGTGGTATCATTAGAAAGCTCCTGCAGTGTAGAATATGAAACTAAAATTTTTTTGATTTTCGGTTTTTATAGAGTGTTGTCGAGGTTTAAAATTTCGTGAATAGTAGACGATATTCCGTTCTTTTTATTCACATTTTCCTTATTCTTAACCAAATTTTCTTTCATCTTTCTAAAAGATGTTGAAACTGTTAACGGTAGTGTCGTTAGTCATATCTTAAAAAAAGAGGGGGCTTGCTTTATTGTTCGAACCGAGATTTTTGGCAAAAATGTATCCTAAATTTTTCAAAATTCGGAATTTTTCGTCAAAAATGGGACCAAATTTGATTTTTTTGCCCACTTTCTCTAAATTTGCTGGAAGTAGACACCCTAGAACTGCAGCCATATTCATCGTTCGCTTAAAAAGTTGCTTTAAGAGTCTTCAAAAAATTATGATTTTGCAAGATTTTCGCAACTTTAATCTCGATAATTAAACGAAATCCTTTATTCATTATTGATATACTGAAAACTCAAAAAACTAATCTATTTCGCGATCATTTGAATCATTGAGTGCGTTTTTAGCCACCCAGCATTATCAGGGCTGATATTGATTTCACCTTGGATCCTTACGATAAATTTTTTTTCTAATTTCAATGTTGCGGGCATTTCTTATAAAAATATTTCCGCATTTATTGTTTTATATGCACTGAAAAGAATTTCAGAGCAGAACTTTTTTGTTGAAAGATACTCTTAGCAAACAATGAGGCCTATCGACCATATACTATCGTCTCAGCTCGTGTTTTTTTTGGCTCTGACCAATAACTTTTGTAAAAATTTGTGGATTTCTTAAGTTTTGCATGCATTTTTTGTACTTTTTGTAGTCCAACGACTTAGTAACCCCAATCAATAATCCCAATGGCTTCTTAGAAGGTATAAATGAACCAGACATTGATTTCATTAGTTATCTAATGTCTCTTATGACTTTGAATTTCTCCGTATTAAGAAAATGTCGGCGTATATTTGTCCTTTGACAAAATTTTCTCTTATTTCTCAGCCTCGGGCGTAATTTCAATAAAAACAAGCAAAAACCTATATCCTGTTAGCTAATAAATTAATGTCTGTAACGGTTTTATATTTAACTGCTGTATTCATGGTTTTGACACCACGAGTTTTCAATTTTCTATTGTTGAGAATAATTGCAGATTTTGTGAGTTCATTTTGTTTCGCTTTCGAGTTATCTCATTATTGACAGGCCCATTTGAAAAACTGCATAGTTGAAAAAATGAGCAGGGTTGAAAGAAGCGTAAGTGAATTATTGCTTTATTAACTGTTTTTGTTGAATAGTTTGCGCATTTGGGATGAGACAAAATTCTCTAGCAAAATTTAGTGATTTTTTTTTATTTTTGCATTTGTTTGTCTTCCTTTTGGTTGTTGTACCACATATACCTGATAGTGATAAATCCCAAAAATTTTTCTTCGACGTACAACAACCTAAGTAAACCCCTCAGTATATTGCTTCTCCTCATAATAACTTTCAATTTTATTTAAAAAAAATTTTTTCAGCTGTTTCATTTTTGCTTGGATTTTCGACACCATGTAAAATCACTCTCACTAATAGGAAGTCAAAAATATTTTTGTTGATTCAAACATTATTTTCTGGGTTGTTTATATGTTTTGACTGATTGCTGGGACCAATCATTTTCAAAAAAAATTTTGAGATTCCATTACCATTCAATTTTTGGATTTTGTTTTTACTGTCATTCCTGTGTAATCTTTTTATACAAAAAATCCCCATTGGTGAAAACCAAGTGATGATTTACAGTTCTGGCAAATAATATCTTAGAAATTTAGAGCCTTGAACACTGTGGTGTTGTGAAATTGTTTGTGATTTGCTATTTTGTGGTCTCGTGACATAGTCTCATTAATGACAGGCCCAATTGGTTTTCTGAGGTCTTGCATCTAAATTGGTCTCTTTTGTTGAAATATTGTCTCTTCTGATTTTTGAAAAAAATTGTTTTCAAATACGTTTTAATTTTTGAGCTTCGCCGTTTTTTTCTTTTCAATAGTTTTTGGTTGACTTGTAGCTTATTCTCTGTAAAGACAGGTCACAACCCATTTCTAGTGAGCTATAATTTAATTAATAACGGCTTTAGTTTCAACCAATTGTTTCTCTTCTTTGTTAGTACTGTTAGCACAAGATTTCATAACATGTTAAGATATTTGTACATTTTAATTGACTTTTGTTTCCTTTTTAATTTATAACGTTAATGGTTGGTCCCATTGGCTTTGAAATATTGCGCAATTGAACGTTTTTATTGCGTTCATTGACAAGTTTATGGTTTTAATGGCTTCTCTGCCATTTTTGCGCTTAGGTAATTTTTGCTTGTAATTGTCATTCTTTTTGTAGTCGCATGATTTACACTGCTAATGACACTGGATCAACTGCTTTCCGTGGAGATATAGATGAAGTTTTCAGTGATTGCAGTTACCATCTAATGATAATAATCAATTTTTATATGACTTGTTTGCAAAAATAGAAACGTTTTTCTGAATTTCGCACCTTTTTGCTCTTTTGTCAACCTGTTACCCAGTCGCATTGAGAACAGGTCCCATATATTTAATATTGAAGTATAGACTAATTTTTTGTTCAGGTTTTATCTGATGCAAGGTCGATTTTGTTACGAATTTTAAACAATATATATACACATTGAGTTTTGGTCGTGTTTAATGTTTGTTATTTGATTTTTATTATTGTCTTTTCCAGTAGTCCTATTAACAACAAGTTTTATCGACCCTCTTGCGTGGCTTATTGTATTCCCTTAGTGGTTTATTGAAGGACTTGTATGTTTTTGACAATTTTCTGCCTGTTCATCATTTGGTAGCCAAATAAATCAAGAATGTGGATGAGCAGGGTCGGAACATTATGTGGTACGCACATTACCGAGCCTCCTTGTTTGAAATCGCCTCAGTTTTAGTCTAACCTTGTTTCTGTGTCTGATTCTCAAGACACACTTCAGACACTGAGCTAACTTCGCTTTCCTTTTGGGTTGAATTTTTGTCGGAATTGCCTTCCCCACTCAAAGTTCGCTGGATAAAATCCAAGCGATCGTATAGATTTGATATTAACTGCTTTCTAGCTCCTGACTCGACTGATAATTTTCTTTTAACAGTTTTATCAACGATTCTGTCGCTCGAACTCTCCGAACTTTCAACTATCTCGGAACTTTCTAGAAAATTTTGAGGTTTGCCTTTTGCCTGCCCAGTTTCTTCAAACGTCTCGTTAGTTTGATCCAGCTTAACATCAGAAAACTGAACAAACTCATTTTCACTGGAACTTTCGCTATCTAGATTTTCTTTTTCGGAATTCACGGCAACCTGATTTTTAGTTGACATATTTTGGTCATTTTCGGAGTTTTCTGTAATTTGCTTCATCGATTCATTTGTTTCAATTTGACCCTGTATATCAGAATATTCGCTGGCTACACTAAATCGACCGTCATTTTTGACGGAGCCAAAATCGGAATCTTTGTTGAACTGTTTCAGAAACTGGCTAAGACTGGACGCCTTCCGTCTCAGCTCTCCCGGGGAGGTTTTGCTGTCTGAAAAGTTGCATTTTACTGTCGTTCCTGGCTCACTTGGGACACTTTTCTTGGGGAGATAGATGTCACGTGTTTTGAAATTTGGACTGCTTATACTTTTCTTGAGTGCGAACAATTTTTCGGGTGTAAGGCGATCACTTTCTACATTGCTGAAACACAATACCTTTTTCTACTACGTTATGAATTTGTTTTTTTTTTCTGTTGAAATTTGTTTTCGAATATTTTTTTAAAAAATAGTTTTTTTGATCAATTTAGCTGTACACCTTGAAAATATCTAATTATTGATTCAATTTTTCCAGACTTTCGTGCGTTCAAATTATTTCGTGCGTTCCTCGTGCTTTCAAGAGTGAGTTTGTGCAGATTTTAGTGCGTTCAACAGAAACACTCACTTCTCATTTTCTCTCTCCAGAAGTCTTGAATTTCCCTTCACCCCTTCACTGTCCCTCATCGCATCTGAGATTAAATTTTGCCTCTTTTCTCCATCATCACCACCATTCTTCTCTCCCTTTTCCACACTTTCTTCACTAGTTTTTCCATTATTGCCCCACTTTGCAATCCAGTCCTCTGGCGTCTGGCTGCTGGCAAATTCTTGACTCAGCTGGACTAGTGTCTGGAAGAAGAGTTTGAGAAACTCTGTTTTGTCGTAGCTGTCCGATATTTGCTGCAGGCTATAACAATGCAATTTTTTCTACCACATGGTTAACTGCAAATGATTATGAAGTACCTTTTGATTATTACTTCATAGGTTATGTGAAATTTTACCCATAGTCAAAATAGCCAACCCGGACCGAACTCCAAGTCTAAATCAGTACTGGGCAAGCCTAAATACAAGTCTTACAAGTCTGCCAAGTCTTAACCAAGACTTGGATAACACTTGGAAGTTGATTCCCAAGTCAAAACCAACTTTTCAAAAAAATTCGAGTGAAATTTTCGAATTCAAAAAAATTTCGCAATGTGCCACGATTTTGGCATTACTTTTTGACGTTTTTTTTCGACTATTTTTGACGCTTTTTTCGACTATTTTTGACGTTTTTTTGACGTTTTTTTTTTACTATTTTTGACGTTTTTTTGACGTTTTTTCGACTATTTTTGACGTTTCCCCGGCTATTTTAGGCGATTTTTTCGGCTATTTTTGACGTTTTTTTTTCGACTATTTTAGACGTTTTTTTCGACTATTTTTAACGTTTTCCCGGCTATTTTAGGCAATTTTTTCTGCTATTTTTGACGTTTTTTTCGACTATTTTTGACGTTTTCCCGGCTATTTTAGGCGATTTTTTCGGTGGCTATTTTAGGCTATTTTAGGCGATTTCCCCGGCTATTTTAGGCGATTTTTTCGGCTATTTTTGACGTTTTTTTTCGACTATTTTAGACGTTTTTTTCGACTATTTTTAACGTTTTCCCGGCTATTTTAGGCAATTTTTTCTGCTATTTTTGACGTTTTTTTCGACTATTTTTGACGTTTTCCCGGCTATTTTAGGCGATTTTTCGGCTAGCCGAGACTTGGATTAAGAATTGCCAAGTCTTAAATCAGACTTGGATTAAGAATTGCCAAGTCTTAAATCAGACTTGGATTAAGAATTGCCAAATCTTAAATCAGACTTGGATTAAGAATTGCCAAGTCCTAAATCAGACTTGGATTAGACTTGCCAAGTCTCAGCCCAGACTTGGATTTAGACTGCCAAGTGTAAAAAGTGACATGATCATAGTTCTGAATCCGTAATGAAATAAGACTTGGATTTAGACTTGCCCAGTACTGAAATTGACTTGGCGTTAGGTCCGGGAAGTGTCATAATAGCCGATTTATTCCCTTCGATTTTTACGTTCAATAAGATTACAAAATGGCCGCTGTTATTAAGAACCCTTTTTAAATCAAACTAAACAGATCATTACGTTTTATATGGCCCTAAATTTAGCGAGTAAATTTGCATTCATTTGTAAGTGGAATTCACAAACAACCTTTATATATGTACTCTTAATTGCCACTTGTGACCAACGCTTACCTTAACTTTTTTGGTTGGATTTTGAATCATATAAGCGAGAAACCGAAAGCAGAGTTAATAACAAAGAAATTTTGCGTGTTTTAATATTTCGCGTGAATTCTTTTTACGAAAGATAGCAGGTAGATTTCACAACTTTGTAAGCACTGTTAACCCCGCCCCTGTAAAAATCTGTTGAGGGTCAAATGAGACGTAATGATTCACATTTCATTATTTTACTGCACGCCTCTTTAGCTTTTCAAAAGGAGTAAGAATTGGAGTTTTTAATATAGCTAACTGCAAAATTATGCAAATTGTTATTATCTAGAAACTTCTGTAGCAATAACTCAGAAAAAAAACGCAGAAAAAAAAACAAAAAAGCTTTGTCAAAAGAAGTCGTTAAAAAACTGAATATGATGATTGAAGCTCGCACAAACCTTTAAAACTTGAAAAATGCAAAACTCAGTTTTCTCTAAAACATTGCGAGATTTCACCAGCTTACATTTCGGCTAAAGATATTGTAGTTATTTTCAATTAAATTACAATAAACAAAACTCATCAGCATTCTAATTTTGAAAACTCCTTGCAATATAAAGCCATCAAAAAATTCAGAACGTTTGTCTGTTTCACCATCCAATGATACTTCACAGAGTAAATACAAGAGAAAAAATGTTCCCGGCACTTTCATATATTTTAGTTTCATCGATGAAACAAAAATTTTTCAGAATTTTCACAATGAATAAAAAAAACTAGCGACGAATTAGACACGTTATAGAAATTGAAGAGAAAATACTATTATTTATAAACTCTGTTCTCAGAAAAAAATTGTCGCAATCAGTGGGATAAGCCTATGAAAACTTCTCCCGCTTATAAAAGGCCTCTGAAATACGACTTTGATATTAATTTTCACAATTTTCAACATGTTTCTTAAAAAATATTTTTTTGCATGTTGGGTGACAAAAATCTAAGCGTGCGACATGATTTAAAATTGAGATAGAAACATTACCTAATGTTCTTTAAATTTGACAAATATGTAAGCCTCAGGTTTTTTTTAAATTAGATACAAATTAATAGGTACAAAAGTAAGTGAGCAATGAACGCCTGATTATTTTTCGAGATATTTAAGTAAATTATCCATTACGTAAATATAAAATGAGGAACCGGTGACTGAAGTTATATAAGCTATCTAAGAATTATAAAAGCTTTTTACAGCTCATATAAGACAATTTAAACTTGGAAACTCACAAACGATATATTAAGTTCTTATGTTGCCCCAAATGAGGATGCGAACCTTGGAAAATATCCTTAATTTTCAACTGGTTAATTTAAATGTAGTTGACGGAAACGATTTTAACTAATCTACGAACAATATACAGAAACCAATACTATGTCAAACATTTTGATTTCGTTTTTTCTTTACGGTGTTTATGGGATTTCCTCGGAAGTAAATAATTGAAAAGACAAAAAGATTGAATTCAAAACTATGCTTATGCAAAGCTTTTAAATATTACTTTAATAAGAGAAGTGGCAAAGTCTTTTATTTCAGCTCTTCAATTGTCCCGAAAAAATGATTTTTTTATTTTATAGACAGCTCTTTTAAAGAAGTACTTCAAAAAATTACAAAAACGGCATAAAAGAGTCATCTCATAAACAAAAGTTTTTTTCCAAGCTTTCATCTTTACAGCTTTTAATTTTATTGATCCAAAAAAATTGGCTACTTATTTATGGCGAAGAGATAGATTTTTTTATAATTTGCGCATAAATTATGACAAATAGTATTTGCTGTCTAATTGCTTGAACCCTGTTTTTTAGTGGAGGAATTGTATACTTGTAGAGGGTTTTGAGTGGTTTCTTTAAAAAGCCCGTCCAGCGTCGAATTTATAAAAACAAACTTTTGAATTCTGTTCTTTCCACTGAGTTATGGAGGTTTAAATCTTTTGAACGTTTGACTAATTTTCTTTCTCTATGTTCACATTTTCCAATTTTTGAAGGATTTTGTTATAACAATTTTTTTGAAACAGATGTTAAAATTGTGAACGATAGTGTTGTTTGCAATAACTCTGAAGATGAGAAAATGTTGTTGAACTGATGGATCCAATTGTTTCTCTAATATTTTGGCGCATTTTCCCAATTTCAACCTTTTTTCAACAAAAATTGAACAAAATAACAATCTGTAGTCAGCTTTATTTTAAATTTGCAGGATAAACATGCATTATAAACTGCTGGCGCAGTCTTCGTTAACTCCAATAAGGGCAGTTTGCGTTGAATTTGACCGCTTTTTTGATAAGTGAACACAAAAATTCTGAGAATAATTCACTAGTATTTTTAATGGACGAACAAAAAACTTATATTTGATGAACCAACAATAAGAGCAAAACTATATTTGGTCTAATCGTTGTTTTTGCAATAAAACAAATTTGGAATGTGATTAGTCCCTCTCCTTTCGAAAAAAATATTTCCGCTCTTTTCTGCTTTTTATGTTAATTACAGTACAGAACAATTCAAATCAAGGACTGCTAATGCTATGTCCTATAGGCTTCCTAAGTAGTTTTAAAGCAATCTAACTTAGTCGAAAGCTTATGGCCATTTTGACTTTTTGACCTTTATAATTAGTTGTCTTAAAAATCAACAAGGGTTTATTGAGCTTTGGCACTTTTATCCTTCTTTTTAGTCAATTGGTAGCTTAAAGTCAACCAAAACAGGTCACATTGTCATTCTAATGGATTAAAAACTTATATTTTCGCTGTTTAAAATATGTGTTTTTCGGCTTCGATACTACGATTACTTACAAAAATATTTTCATTTTTTGTACATTTTTTGTCTTTGTAGTTGTTTATCTTGTCATGTCACGCTATTGAGACGTCAGAAATAATCCTGTTGGCGTTGAGAATGAAGACAAAATTAAATTTTTAATAACGGCTTCTTCATCGTCTTCTCGCAGATTTTAATAAATTTTTTATCGTTAGTTGTTTTTTTGTAGTCGCTTGAAAAATGCTGGAAAATATGCCGGTCTATGTGGCAGCCTTTTGATGGACAAAGGAACCTATTTACTAATTTCAGCTAATAACTGAAGTGTTTTGTGACTTTGAAATCAATTGTTAATTAAAATCCTGGCTCTTTAAATTGTGTACTTGCTGTTCTTTTTTTTCTTGTTACCTGGTCTCATTATTTATAGGTCACATAACACAATATTGGTGATGAAGAAGAGCACAGTTGAACATACCTGATCGTTTCAGTGCATTGCTAATTGTTTTAAAGACTTCGACACCGGTTTTTCGCAAAACTTTTAAATTAATTTATTTTGTCTGCATTTATAGTTCTCTTTGTAAACATATGGCATGTTCTAAATATTGATGGATCTCAATGGTTTTATCTGCGGAAGTAATTGAATTTTTTTAATGACTTCAGTAGACAGCTAATGTTCTAATGACTTTGAAATTGATTGTTTAAAAAAATTTATATGTTAAATCCTCACCTAGTCAAATTATCGAGAGGTCTTTTTTCTTACTTTATCTGTGTTTAAAGAAGACACATATCTTTTTTATAGAACTCTTTTACGGTTTTACTGGCATCCACATTGTTTTCCCGCAACTTTTTATTGATTTTTTTGTCGTTTGTTTTTGTTGACGCACAACAAACAACATATTCTGGACAATGACAGGTCTCAGTATCTTCATATAAAAGCATGAATGAACATGAAGCTACATAAGGATTTCAGTTAACATCAAATGGTCATATTTATTTGAAAAAGTTTGTTTTAAACAAGTTTAAACGTTTTATTAAACTTTGCGTTTTGTTCTTTTTGTCTACTTGTGACCTTATCTCATTAAGTCTTAATATGGCTGGTCCCATGTTTTTTAGTGATGTCAAATTAATTTGTTTTGTTAAAGATTTTTTTGCCGCTATTTTGTCTTGCTTTTTGGAGAATGAGTTTTGGATGTTAATAATGTTTTTTGTTGCAATTTGATTTTGTTTTTTGTCCTTTCTCGTCCTCTTAAAAGTGGCAGTTCTCATCGGTCCTCTAACTTGACATTATTTTTTTTACTGAACAATTTGATTTTGATGCAACTTTTTAATTCAAACATAAATTTGTTTGAACAATATTTGAATTTTTGATTTTTTTAATCCTCATTACTTGGTAAAAAATTAGGATGAGTGGGGTCGGAACAATATATGCAAGTGCACATTACTGAGCCTTTTTGTATTTGAGTATATGATTGGTCATGAAAACAAAATTCTTACCATCTAAAACAAATTGTAAGCGTTTTCTATTTTGACATGTCATTAAAGTACATTTTTTTTCTATCAGCAGACCCTTTTCTTCCGGAAGAAAAGCTATTTGTTCAGCTATTTGGTCACTTTGGGCCAATTTATTAGCATTAATTGGCTAAAAATTGATAAGCATGAATTTGTGCTTAGCTGTGCCAAAGTAACACAAAGCAGAAACCCATCCATGTGAATAAAATCAAAATTTTACAACATTTCACCGTAGTTGAGTTCAAGGTTGTATTCAGTTGATTAGTACAAGCTTGAATGAACTGTGATAGAAATGATTTATTCACGCTGTTCATAGAAATTTCAAGTTTCACTGCATTGGTTTTTTGTGCTGTTCATGATTGCTCCAGACTAGAAAACTTTAGGACCCGGATTTTTACAGAATATCTGGTCATGAAAACTCAAAAAGAGTTTTGACCAGAGTTTTTCATGGTAAACGAAAATTCTACTTTATCATGACATTGTAAGCGAAATGACCAGAAAATGACCATAACATAATGCATAATGCATAAATGAAGTATCATGATTCAGTGCTGATTTAGTATGATAGTATGGTGGATAGCCAATCAATGCTATATTGGTTGTTATCAATTAAAAAAATTCAACCAGCTAAAATATAATAATAAACGCTTAAGTTGGCTCACTTGTTCAGAATCATTTTCGTTTCTGCTGATATCTCACTGTTCAGCAGATGTACCAGAATGTTCTGCAGGGGTTCCAGAGCTAGAGCCTCGTCGTCTCTCATCTGCTGGTCGAAGAAGTCTATCTGGATCTTGAGGGACTCTGTTGCCTCGGTTGCTTCGTTCTCAGGGGGTTGAGTGAAACTAGGACATTATTTGTCAGATCAAAGTTAACATTTGGTCGACTAAAGGAATCCGGAATTTGACAACCATTCGAGAAGTTGCGATAATTAACGATACGTTTTCTGAATTCACTTTTAGGAAAAGATTTTTTTCTGATATATTTGCTCAAAGGTTAGCATAACGAAGTCAATTGTCTCAGGTAAAATGCTATTCAGAAAATTGAGCGCATTTGAGTTATTTTTCGCCAAACATGCAACACGAAATTTTCCTCTTACGTTTTTTGTGTAATGTTTAACTAGAAAAAAGCTATCTGCGCAAATAAGCAACCTAACTGCAAGATCTGACGCTTTATTTTGAAATCCTTATATCAAAGTTACTTCTTATTCCAAAGTGACCTCTGATCAGAAAGCCCCAAACTTCTGCAATAATTGAACTGAAAAAGGCAGCGTTCTTAAAATTTATCTCATTCAGCGCATTCAGCTATTGTTTAAATACATGTATGCTCAAGTAGTGCGACCACTGGGGTGAAAAATTGGGGTCATGTTAACCAGAATATGTTAACTTAGATCCCTTTTGAACTCCTCCGATTCGAGGATCTCGAGCAGACCGGCTTTTATGAACATGTCCCTCTGTTGGATCCTGCCATCGTGGTGGTCTTCACATAAAATGAAGGCGTTTATGAATGCCATGAGGTCTGCTATGTACTCCACATCTGCAGTGTGCACTTTCAAGTCATCAATCACAGGTTGAAACGGGAACGACTCATCTGTGGCTTGGCAAATTAGGTTGTACACCTGGAAATAACACAAACTACCCAATCTCAGTGAGCATCTCAGTGCTCCCAGATTGAGGTATAGACCGAAATCAGCTCTGATTTGTCCTTCCCCAGACCTTTGACCTGTGATCAAGACCTCTGATCAGGGTAAAAGTGACCTCTGATCAGACTAAAAGTGACCTCTGATTAGACTAAAAGTGACCTCTGATCAGACTAAAAGTGACCTCTGATCAGGCTAAAATTGACGTCTGATCAGGGTAAAAGTGACCTCTGATCAGACTAAAAGTGACCTCTGATTAGACTAAAATTGACCTCTGATCAGGCTAAAATTGACCTCTGATCAGGCTAAAATTGACCTCTGATCAGGCTAAAAGTGACCTCTGATCAGACTAAAAGTGACCTCTGATCAGGCTAAAAGTGACCTCTGATCAAGACCTCTGATCAGACTAAAAGTGACCTCTGATCAGCCTAAAATTGACCTCTGATCAGACTAAAATTGACCTCTGATCAGACTAAAAGTGACTCTGATCAGACTATGGTGCATTGGAAACATTGAGTGAGCTCAGTTCCTGAACATTGTTCACATTCCTGCGCTTGGAGACTTTTCCAGACCATGTAAATCGAGCAAAGATGTGGGCTCATACATGGCTTGATTAGAGGTCACTTCGGTCTGGACACCACGACCTGGTTAAAAGCTGTTTGCTCTTTAATTTCTCGGCGTTTATGCAACTTACACGGGTAACGAATTCGACTGCGTGTGAATAATCAATCATGAGGTTAGTCAACAGGTGGACAATCTCTCTCCTGCACATGATGGAACTGGACATCATCACTTTGCCCACATCTCCTATCAACTGGGGGTCCAACTTGCCAGTTCTGTCGTCTCGTTTCAGGAAGAACTTGAGGAAACAGTCGTAGCCAATCAGATTGCGCAGAATGTTCTTGAGAGGTAGAAGAGTTGAGAATACGAACATGTCTTGCTTGTCGAACCTCTGAAGAAAGCCAGGAGATTTGAAACTATGCAAACAATTAAGAATATCTGGATCTTTTTCGTTTATGTTGCACCCACCCACCCATAGACTACCAGATTAGTGGGTGCATATAATCTTTGAAATTTGCACCCCACCCCACCCACCCAAACGCACGTGCTATATGTGTACATGATGATTTACAATGCAATGGCTGTAATTGCTCCTTTAACTGTGGGGTTGCATAACATAATGGGCAGAGGGTGGTTTCATATTGTATTTGTTCATTGGTTACTTTTCAAAAGGGGGCCAATTTCAAGTGCCGCGAACCGACAAAACCTCGAATGATTAAAACCGAAAAACTGGTTGTGTAAATATTTAAAAAAAGTTTTTTTATTGCTATTAAGTGGTTTTAGACAAATACGCAAAAATGATATTACCATAGATAGCTCGACAAACTTGTGTAGCAGAATTCGGATTCCATCCAGGAGGACAAATCCAGACACCCACTCCTCTGACACTTCGTCCTCTGGTTGTAGATTTGACAGAATGCCCTCTAGCACCAAGTACCTGCACAACACGACAGAGAAAATCATTTATCGCTCATTTTTATGGACATTAAGCAATTAATAAAAACAAATTGGCTTTCAGATTTTGAGAGCAAGTTTTGAAATAACTGCTAACACCGCGGGTCTAAACTTTTTCTAAAAAATATGTAAGAAATGCGCTGTTATGCGTTGATTTTCATATAGCAAAAACTTAAATAATAATGCGTAAAAATACGCTGAATTCCAAAAATTCTTCCTATTTAATTTGATTTTTCGTTAATAAATTGTTGTAGTAGATCATTTAAAAATGTGGGATTTATAGACAAAAATATTCAACTTTTCATATAGCTGCAAACGTTAGCTCAAAAATCCAGCTCTGCAAAAAATGCAAAAAGCGCGATATTCTGATATGAGTTTATTTTTTTTAATTTCTCATTGACATTTTCTGAACGGCAGCTAAAAATTATTGATAACCGCCTACATAGAAAACAAATATAGTAACCTTTGAAACCAACATATAAAGTGAGAATGCAACAATCTCTTTAATTTAAAGATTTAAAGAATCACCTTCTAATCAGAACATAGTTTTTCTCCTTTACCTCCCTTAACCAAGGGAAGTTGAAATTATTGAAAAACTACTTCAAATTAGATTTCTCGCGCATTATTTCGGAAAAACATTTGTTTTCCTATTTTTTAACCTCTACTGGACCTGGTGTTTACGGGCCTCATTTGAAGACAAACAAATACAAAAGGCCAATTTCTCCTATTTTCACAATCTATCTGCATTTTCCACTTTTTTTAAACATTTTTGAAAGTATAATAACTTTCTCTCACATTGATATGTGACACTTTAATAAAAAATTTTTTAACTATGTGTACAATTTGACTATATAATGACAAATTTTAGAAATTTTATTTACGATCATTTTTGGAAATCGACTTTCAAAGATCTGTAAATTTTACTTTTAAAGGGGAGCATTTACTGTTAAAGTGAGATATCTGGTTAAAATTTATGATATCATTTGAAAAAACTAAGCAAGATTTCTTAAATTAATTTTAATTTCAGGTCAACTGATTTTGATGGCACATATTTTGCTTATTAGGGAAAGTTATCACATTGTCATATTGAAATCAGAGCCAGAAGGAAACACTTGACCATTTTTCTTCAATTAAAATCTAGCTACCTCAGAAAATTTATCAAGAGTTCCCCCAAATGTTGCTGAAATCTTGTAAGGAAAATCTCGATTAGCCACAATAGGGAAAGAAAAACTTGTGCTGCAAAAACAATGAATTGTTATTTGAGTATATCATGGAGAGTTTAATTTATAGTATTATTTGGTATATCTTTATATCTTTTTCAGAGCCGAGTATTTGATCTAAGCTAATCTTTTTCTCGTAAAAAAAGTATTGGAACGCATTATAGACATCATATTCAAATCTTGTTCAAGGGTGACTAGGTTTGAACCATAGTTCTCATAATATGAAAACAAATTAGAAAAATAGTTTATTAAGCAGTGTCTTGAAACATTTCGGTTGATACTGTTGCAAGATTTCGTCAGAAACTGCCAAAATTTTTCAAGATAATACTTTTTCAGGAGAAAAGGTTGTCGACAACATAGTAATGACATGTTGAGAAATTTCATCACATGTCTAAATGAACTGCGACACATCATACATAAAATGGAATTAATTATTAAAAAAGCAAATTTGAGCGGAACCTCAATACTTTCACACGAACTGATGATTTAACCAAAAGTAAGAGCTGCAATGAAATTTGGTGAAATATAAAATTCCCACTGCAAGGTGTCTGCATGATGTAGCAGTGACGGTGGTGAGGATGTGTGGATATTTCAGTAATTTCAATTAATTTAGTGGAAAATTTGTAACAATTGCGACTAAACACCGTTTTCACCATACTTCTCACACAAACTAACCAGATCCACCACAAATTGTATATAATCAGCATTTCGCCGCAAAATTTCCTCGAAAACAAGCAAATTTTTTGATTTTGAAGGATTTTGCGCCTATGTTTTCAGATTGTTGTTTTGAGCGAGCGTGGAAAACAGTAACTGTTGGGCGAATTTAGTTCCAATTTGAGAAAGTTTGACAATATCCGTCACATTTGCCATTGATTTGTATTTTTGAGCTGTCGTCAAATGAAAACTGCTAACAAAGTGTCAATTAAGTGGAAATCAAAGAAAACCTTGTTGAATCTTAAATAGAAAAAGTTCTCCATTTTTCTAACTGCGGATTGAAAAGGCGATATACTCTTAATATGGTAATTAATAAAAATTGGCTTCTGAACTATGCCTAATGTCATTATTTAAAAAAACGAAAACCTCTTGCTGAAGGCTCAGTGAATGCAAAAAAGAGTGTGGAAAGTGGTGACATAAATCGTGGACAACCCGGGTCGAAAAAAATTCGGAAAAATATGTAAGATAGACGGTGAAGAGATGTTTCTTTAACCGCAAATTTCGTACATAATTTTGCGGTGAAATGCGGTGAAATTATGTAATTTCACCACTGTATTAAACGATGAACTTACAAAAAGTCACCACTTTTCACCGCCCTTACATGGGTTCGAACCTCCCACCTCCTGCATGTCATCCACTTCTTCTTCCACTGCCTGTTTTGGACATAAATCAAATCCACTCTACTTTCTGTAAAACATGCGCGGTGAATTTTTGTAAGATTTGCGATTTTTAGCGGTGAAATTATATATTTCAGCGGTGAATTGTGGTGATTTTTGTAAATTCATCGCTTATTCTAGTGGTGAAATTGCATAAATTCACCGCTTAGAAAACAGTGTCTGAAAGATGCAAGATTAAGAGGTAATTTAATTGGGGGGGGGGGGTTAATTCTAACGATTCCTCCTTCGCTCCAGATTCATTTCACCGCATTCACTGCTGATCTCACACAATTTTAACACTTTTTTCTAAGCGGTGAATTTAGGTAAGTTCACCACTAAGTTAAGCGGTGAATTTATGTAATTTCAGCGCATTCACCGCTTATCTTACATAATTTTGCATTGAATGGCGGTGATACCTCGACCCGGGAAATGAAGAGGTATTTTTGCATGTGTTCACGATTTTGCCAAATGTGTGTTTTGTGGAGTAAAGAAGTATATTTTTATATGGGCCTCAAAAAATTGCCGGCCTCGCTATCAACCCTAGTCATTGCATACCAGTATAATTTGATGTTTTAATACCTGTCTTCTTCATTTTCTCGCTCATAATCGACAGGAGCCTTTAGCTCTGCGACTATTTCGTCAGAGGACAATTCCGGCTGTTCACACCCTTCAACCTCGTCCACTAAGTATTGAGAGCCATAAATACTACTTCGGTTGTCAAGTGAGGCCATAGGTTATCAGTTTAACATTAACAAATTCGGTAAATTATGAGAATAAAATGTGTAAATTAACGGAATTCATACTTCTACTCGACACATTGAAAATAAGCGGCCGTATTATTAGCATATTTTAAGTGATCATGGAAACATGTAATACTAGGTTTGGTAGTAAGCAAGAACTTTTTAAAAAAAACAAAATTTTTTTGACAAATTTATTTCGAAATTTCTATTCTAAAACTATTTGTCGGCTATTTTTATATCTTCCTTCAGGCCCCTCTTGGAAGATATGTTACCCAATCAGGACAATTTTTCGTTTTTCTCACCTATGACGGAAAATTTTTGGGATTCCCCAAGTCTTCACCAAGATATGTATTTAGACGTGCCACTTCTTGGCCAAAACTTCGATTCCGACTTGTCAAGTCTTTGGCACGACTTGGAATTAGACCTGCCAAGTCTTATCCAAAACCTGGACTGGATTTACTCTTGCCAATTTTTGGCCAAAACTTGGGTTTAGACTTTCCAAGTCTTCGCCAAGACTTTTATTTACATGTCATGGCCAAATCTAGGATTTGAAGTTGCACGTCTGTGTCAAGACGTTCACAAGACTATCAAATGTAATAAGTGACATGATCATAGCTCTGAATCAATATTGAATTTAGAATCGCAATTAGGTTTGTACAGGTATTTAAATTGACTAGGCGAAATGTTAAAGGCACTGGTTAAACTATAGAAAAAACGATAAAACAATAAGAGAAAAAGACACAAATCACTATCAATTTGTTGTCGCGATCTTATCTTTTCAAACTTACGCTTTCAATCAACAGCGATTACTTTCCGAGAGAATAATTTTCCAAGAGAAATATTATTGTAAGGTGTATTAAAAACACGATAAAAGCGAGTAGAAGTTGAAATTTCGTGATTATTTCTCGTTACCAATATGTTCCTTCCGCTGAATAATAATTTGCTATGGTTTTTCACATAGTTGCACTTTTCAATAATTTCGATAGCTGCATATTTTTTTATCTATTATATTTTGTCAAATTAAAACGTTCTATCGGGTTTGTTCAGTAAAGCTAAACGAGAATTTCAATTTGAAACAATTACGAAAACAAAACATTTTGGACTTCTCGATGAAACATACAAAGTCTAGTTTGAATCAAGATCAAGCGTGAATTTGAATGATGTAAACAAACTTTAAATACAATTGCGCAAACAATAACTATATAGATGGCAAATTTGCAAACTGCTTTTGTTCAATGCATTATTGAGTGCGGTTTCGATTCACAATCAGGCAAAACGGGTTTCTATTTAGAAGCCCAAAGCATTCCAAATCATGTTCCAAGTCATCGTCAGCACGTTTCATCAAGTTCAGCGCTTTTCAACGCCTTTGTTATTATGTACGGATTTTGAACTGAAACGTTTGAGCATTCAGCATTTCAGAGCAGCGATTTTCTTGCACAATTTTCAGAAAAGGACATACATCAACTTTTCCCGTATTTAAAGTCTGCTTCAATATGAGCACTTCATACTTAGAAATTAAAATCAAACTTGAAATCAAACTTTTTTTGTCACAACGAAGGCCAACGAAAGAAAAAATTGATCTCAAAATCTGTGCCAGGTGTCTCTTTTGATTTTTTTTGGAAATAGCCGTGCCATTTCCACAGAGACCATCAGCCCATCAGATTCAAAAGAGCATCACAGATGCTGGTCTCAGGCTTAGTTCAGAGTCTGATCAGATCAAATATAAGACTGCTAAAAGATTACCCCCAGAGTTTCTATCTGGGATTTCTATTGACAGAGAAATGTTAAGATTTAAGGGTCTTCGCCAAAAGAAATTCCAAGTATTGGCATTTCTCCGCAAAGCGCTGACCTCTTAAAATATGTGAAGCAGGCTTTATTGGCTCTGCAGATTTCGTATGGGCAGTGGGAGATATTGTACCTCAGGTTAGTATAAAAGAACCCTCAATACACCACTTGTTCAGAGGCTTGAAAATTTTTTTCTCTTACCCAACATAATTTTCAAGAGGAAAAATTGTTATAAAAATAAACTGAAAGTGAATCCTGAAACTAAAAGATGACAAAAGAATTAGTGAAAAAACGATATAACTTTTATCATTTATCACTGAACTGACAGCTATATATGTTTTGTGGCGTTTTGAGGTAAATTTTTGGACAAAGCGTTTGAGAAAGTGATTTTATATAAAATAATACAATAATTTTAGTTAGCCTGATAATTGATTGATCATAGTTTTGGACAGATCAAAATTAGGATAAAATCAGAAGTACATTTTATTCTGAAAAAAAGACATATCAGTGTATCTTTTGACATGAACAAAACATTTAGAAGTGTAAAAATGTCTATATAGAATTTCTGGATTTACAATGGTTCAGTACTGAAATACTCTGGGTGCTCAGCCCAGGTGTCGTTTGTTCGTTTTGAATCAAAATTATGTAACCCCCACAACCTTAAAAAAATCTTTGAAACTGAAAAAAAATTCTTAAATGGTAAAAAAGAAAGCTTGCGCGATTTTTGAAAGTGAATCAAAACCCTGCTAGAATGAAGGCATTATATTGCATTCTTGTGAGGTTCTCAAATAATCGGAAACCAATTTGAACTAACTTTCAGCGATGTTTTACACGGAAAATCAGTCACCTCTGTAGGTGACACATTTTTCAGTACGGCTTTGGTTTTCAACTCTCATAAGCAGCAATCCTGAAATGCTCCTGTGTTTATAAAGGAATGAATTTGATTTGAGTTTTTTGTACTGGATTGTCCTTAAATGCCCAATTGATTTTTTAAAATTCAATTTTTTCTTGGCCCTCAGACAAACACCTCACGTGAAATTTGCTTTCATGGTGTTGACATAGAGTAATTTTACAAGCTATTTTAAAGTACCTAAACTTATTTGAAGCAGCTACATAGATCAAAGCAATTGATTCTCTTAATTTTTTGTAAAGCTGCTCCTAGCAAAAAAAAATATACTTCTCTGAGATATAAAACAGGACGAGTCACAATTATTCTTTTGATACGTTCAATGTTACAGATTGGCGAGTTTCGATTTTATTTGCATTGCTCGTTTGTGTTAACTACTCTCCGCATTTCTTGTGTTTTCACCTCTATCATATGCTATTACCCTCCCGTTCAAATAAGGTTCCAGACTCATTTCAGCAGTGGTGTGCATTTTTCTTGGATTGTTAGGTTGACAACTACTATGCAATTTGGTATCTATTCCGTATCCACTTCAGGTTTTGCTCGATCTGCACTCAACGTGCTGTAAGTGAAAAGAAATTCCTAGAAACTCACTGAAGTTGTGAAATCATTCAATTGCAAGATTGAGCTGAAAGATTCTTTTTGCTCTTTTCAATTTGCGGTTTTCACTTACGCTTTCATATTACATTTTTCTGCAAGAATAAATAGTCTATATTGTAAGTGACGCTAATATTTAACTTCTCCTTTCATTTTTAAAATGCCCTTAACATCACAGTAAAGTTCTTGAAAATGCAATAAATACTAGCAGGAAAATAGATTTTTGAGTTGTTTTTGCAAAAAGTTCTTTTCGAAAAACTTTGATTGAATCATTTTTCAGTGTTCAATTCTCTTAGTTTTTTTGACCAATTCGTATATTGAAGTTTGTGTTTCGAGATTTATAGCGCCAAGATTTAGTGTTCAGTTTGTTCGATATTCTGGCTCTTATTTCTTTAGATATTTCGTTCTATTTGCATTTGTATGTTATGCCAACCGGCTACTTTTGTTCTTTTTCTAAAATGCTTTTCAATTGTGCAATATTTTTCGAATCATTTTTGTCTCTAAACTTCGTTTATACTAACTCGGGCTATTTTTTTCTCTTAAGGTCAAGCGGACGCATGCTACGCACTTCTAACGAGATTTTCAACCTTGACTGGAAATTGTAGGTAATCATTGATTCAATTTCCACTTCATCTTGGGATTTCAATCTGTTTGATCTTTTAATCAGTTGAAGGCATTCTATAATACTTCGAATGTTCTAACACAGGACATACAGAATCTCTCTTGCGTCCAAAAGTGACCGGGTATCCGCAAGATACCGAAGATATGGAAACTTTCCTAAAACTGAAGATACCGACGTTATCTTGCGTCGTTCACGTTTGGTTTTCGGGACTGGAGTATGAGATAGTAATTTTCTGTTAAAACTTTGTTAAAGTTAACGGGTTGAGGTTGGAGACCATAGCAAGGGCTGATTGGCTGCCCGTGAGCGCCCAGTGAAGGGAGTCTGGTATAATACATCGTGTGCTTAAGCGTCTCTGGACTAAAGTCAAAGTCATTTAGAGCATAGAAGAGAGTGTTCAGACGCGTTTTGGAAATCTTTATTAAATGTCCTTTGCTACAAATATCAATAACGTAACTACTAAACAAATCACAATATACAAAACAAAATTAAAAAATATTTTGAAGTGATTGAATTCAAAATAACAACAAAACTGCAAAAAGAAGAATGAGAACAATAAAAGAACTATTTGCGGAGAGTAAATTGTATTTTTCTCTTCATCTCCGCAGCATTTCGTGACCAACACTAAAAAAGATAATTGCAAAACAAAATAAACCTTTTTGACTGAAAAGAAGACATTTTTTTTCATGAATGGTTCAAAATATAATCAGCTTCGAGGACCAATAGACAAAAGAAGAAATTTTCGAGGAAATTAAGCGAAACTTTACAAAAGAGGAACGAAAATGCAAATAGATCTGCCGATGAAAATTTTAAAACCAAAGCGTCTTTATTTAAAGTGCATAACGTAGTTGTTGACAGTTATCGGAATAACTTAGACGCCATCCTTTAAAGAGAAAAAAACGAAATTATGATGCCGGCATGATCATCTAAAGTTTGTCTAAAGTATTTGATGTTAAAGTTCTCAACGAAATCTCCCTCTTGTGAAACATTTCACAAAGAATGAGCTTTTCATTTTGAATTTAGGCTTTTACTGCGTATTCAGCACTCTAAGCACATAAAAAGGTACTAAAAACAGCTAGGGCATCAGATGAGACTTAATGCCCATTGGAAATTACCTGTTCCTCAATTTTAAAGCCGATTTCATGGAAAAGATGGGAAAAGATCTAAGAAAAAAATGTAGCCGGCCAATTCCCGAAATACAATCCAAAGAAAAGATTTAAGTAAGGACCCGACTATCAAAGGTTTTCATAGATCAACAAATATGTCAGTCGTTGAAACAGATAATCTATACGCGCAAAATAATCCTAAAAAAAATGATAAATTCATTTTTTCTAAGAAAAGAGGTTCAAAAAAGAAAACCAAACTTAATTTTGTACAATATCAGTTTTTTATTAACTATTGTTGAAGTGTTCATACTGATCAGCTCGACGGGAGAGGAAGGTGTAGAACCGTTGCAGAGTGTTTTTGAGAGACTACGAAACCATTTCTAATATCTCATACAAAACACAAATGCAATTGGTCGGTTTTTTAAATTATTTATTTTTAGAAGTGCCTCTTCAAAGTATAAGACATCACTTTTCAATACCAGAAATCATCTGGTTTAACGTCATATCCATAAATTTTTAGAATTGTTAAAAATGGTTTTACCAATCTGATCGCATAATCAATGAAAACTAGAATTTTATATGTTACTAATCTGGCTGAGGCAAAATAGGGTGATTGCTAAAAAAGTTAAGGTGGCGCAATACGGACACATTTGCCGGAAAATGTACACTTTGTGGCTTTTGTGGACAATAGTACCACAGTTTCATTAAACATGAATTTATCAAGCAAATAACTTATCCGTTTTCTTGATTGATATTTGAGATCCAATCCAGTGAAGCAAAAATTAAACACATTTTTCCAAGATATGCAAGATATTCACTTGGGTCCCCTTCATAACGTCGCCAATACTACTTTTTGAGCAAAATATACTGCTTGCTAGTGTCAGCATTGTCCGCTCCCCCCTGTTTTAACATTGTGCGCTATAGGCTTTCGCGAAAAACAGTGACATTGTAAAGTAATAAAAAATTGTGAATATTTGCCACTGATGTCCGTGATTGCGGAATTTGTTGACACGCGAGAAATGTTGACAGATTTTTGGTCACTAGTGTCCAAAATTTTGCGTTAATAACAGCCGCGCTCAGGTAACAACTTTCTGCGCAGGGCTTCTGAAACTGATGAAAGGAGAAAAAGCTGGTTTTGAATACTATTTCTTATTGAAATGAAGCGAATAGTAACTATAAAATTAATCTGACAAGGTTTTCAATATAAATTAAAGATTAAGGTGCGGTGGTGAGGATGCCTTTTCTCGCATATTGCGGACACTATTAACAGGAAAACGAGATTTTTGCAAGATGAGTGACGAAAATTTTTAAGGGTCGTCCGCAATGTTCTTGTCACTTTTGTCCACAAAATAAACAATTTTCTGCAACGCAAGAATGCGTGATAAAATGTCGCTACTCATGTCCGCAAACGCGGACTAGCTGCAAATCCGGACTCCGATAATTTTGGATAAATTTGATCGCGTCAAACTGATTATCACAAGAGACTGGTTGACTTGTGTGAAAAAAACCCTTCAACATGTTTACGTTGTTTACGAAATACCAGCACAGAAAAACGCTTAGCAATATCGAAATAAGAATAGCAATATTAATGAAAATAGTAATCTTATTGCATCTCACAATTCTGGTGAGCCCTCCTTAAAGATACAATACCTTCAAGCATATATTCAAAATGATTTTAGAAAATAATGTAAAAAGTGGTAATAACTGTGATATCATTGGAATAAGTTTCTTGTATTTCGATGAAGTGCAATTAAACTAAGAGAATGGTGTGCCTCTTCTCAAAGCCATGTTGATCTCTCATCTTCTACTATGATCGAATGGTGCTACACCAAAGCGAAAGCTTTACTGATGAAACTCTTTCAAACTCTTAAACTTCCAATTTCTGAAATAAACCATATACCTGCTCCAACTAGACAGGAAAAACTCAATGACCTCTAATAATAAAAATCGGCAAGTGAATCAAAAATAATCTGCGCTAAATTATAGAGTTTTCTCTCAATATTTTGACTAAACATTTAAAATACCCCTTTTTCCAATACAGCCGTATTCTTGTAATGATACCGTTTTCTTGAAAAACTTTCGTTTCAAATATTTATCGTAAAGGACAATAAACATATTTTTTTGACATCCAAACAATCCAAATTCTTCTGTTGCCTTTTTTTAGTTTTGCTCCTGTTGGGCTCAAAAAATCCCGCGTCAGCAGTGGAAAATAGTACCTAAGAAAACGCAATTTGTCATATGAATGAACAAAAAATTCTAAAGAAACAACTACGCACACTAGTAAACGATCTTGGACTGAGATGTGTTTATTGTTTTACAGAAATTTGGCGTTCTGAGTCGGATGATATAAATGTTTTCAATGCTAAGGGAAAAAATACTGTAGTTGAAAACTGAACGTATTTGTTCGCTGGGAATTAAAACCAAAACAACGTGCTGGAGTTATGATACTTGTGCCAAAGATTATGATACTTTTCATTTTAGTTTTGAAGGTTAATTGTAAACAGATTAAACGATATTTCAAAGAATTTTTGGGCAAATAAGCAATTACCACCGAAGTTGCTATTTGGAAATACGGTAAACTATTACTTCTGGTTGGGTAATTATTATACTAACTATTTGGTTAGCTTCAACAGATCCATGCTTGAATTAGTAGACTTCAGTCTGATTTGCATATTGTGAAAATAAACAATTCCAGCTCCTATAAATTGAGGCAAGAAAACCAAAAGCCTTTTTGATTACATTATTACTGACTGCTCATCTTTAGACGACACTAAAATTTTGGGATTTCGCAAAGTTAGTAGTTCAGAAAAATTATATATGATAAAAAGAACCATATTGCACTTCATTTTACACACTGTCCAGAACAACAAAACTGGCAAAAAGTGTAGGCTAAGAACAACTTGGTTTCCTTGTCAGAAGTTTCAATTAAATTTATGACAGCGCTATCCAAGAATGCTCATCATAAGCAATGTTTTGTTTGAAACTTATAACTAAAAAATCAAAACAACTGACGGTCGACCGTGATAAATTGTTTAGTGAAGAAGACCATGATGTGTTTTTTGATCTGTTAACCGATTCATTGCTCCAAATGTCACCGATTTAATCAAATTTCATAGAAATCTCTTTGAAGCAGCAAAAAATGTAAGGAAAAACTGGTTGCTTATAACTGAGTTAAAAAAATCTCTTATGTTGTGAAAAAATAAACCCAAAACTTTTTTGTTTACAAAATTTATGCTGATAACGTATCACAAAAAGAAAAGTTTTCAGCCTGTTGAACTATCGTTTCTCCACAAACAAAAAAAATGCAAGGCCCTGAGATTCCAATACAGACGTCTGTCAGTTACAACTCTAAACCAGAATAATTTAGTTTTTCACTGAGCAACGGAAAAAGATTTTAGTTTTCCTTGAGCAGCGGATTCTCATGTTGAAATTAGGGCACCGGGCCGAAGCGATCAAATTTGCCCATTAAAAATTTCCGCATGCTAAAGTTTGCTAGCTTTTTCCTTGTTCCTCATTAAAAATTTGTTGTAAATAATTGCATCAAACTCTCTTGTTTTCACAATGAGCTTGAACAATCACATTTTATTCCACTGCACAAGAAGACTACAGTGAAGAACCTAATATATTTCGCCCAGTTTTCATTAACCGTCAATTTCTAAAACATTAAAACCATCTCGCGGAATTTCTTTTGTCAATACCTTCACGATAATCTACTTTTAAGTAAAAATCAACAGAGTTTTAGGAAAAGTTTTCAATCATTGTTCCCTATTATTTGGCAAAAAGTTCATCATAAGGAGAACTTACATGAACAACTTTGCCATATTTTATGTAAATTGTTCTTTTCGAAAATATAACTAGAAAATCAAGACAACTGAAGACAGACCTTGATAGGATTTCAAATGATGAAGACAATTTTTTGATCTAGAAAATCAGTTCACTGCATCCAATGACAACGATTTCACAATTCGGAAAAACCTTATTATATCTGCAGAAAAAGACAGGATAAAGTTGATTAAAACAATTAGAGAAAAAGCGTTGAGAAAATTGAACCCAGATCTTTTTTTAGAGGAATCCTTTTGATGATTACTTAAGACAAGCAAAAAATTCCAGCCTGTTGAACTATCGATTGTCCACAATTGTGAAATTGCAAGGCCCTCAGCTTCCACTACAGATGTGTGGCGCTTACATTTCTAAACCAAAGCCGTTTAGTTTTCACTAAGCAACGGTAAAAGAATATCTATAATATGTAGCAATTGGGGCACTGGGGTGAAGTAAACCAACCGGACAATTAAACTTTCCCGCTTAGGCTATAAACGACTCAAGCTCTGTCCTTGCTTCTCATTTATTTTTCTTGTACATTATTGCATCAATTTTTCTTGTTTTCCCAGTGAGCTTGAACAAGCACATTTCATTCCACTGTACAGGAAAGGCGACCTTGAAGATCCGAATAACTATCGCCCGATTTCCACTATTCCGTGGTTTTCTGAATTAACCTAAACCATGATGGGAAATCATATTTGTTAATACCTTCACGATAAGTTACTGCAAACTAAAACTCATTATAATTTCAGGATAAATATTCAACCATCAGTTCCTTAATATTTTGCACAGATTTCACCAAAAAATAAACTGACATAAACCGTTTTGTTACAGCAGCTCTTCTTGACCTATCAAAAGCTTTGATTCCATAAATGAGGCAGTTACAGAGATCAATTTGGCCCAACTGGAGTTTGAGCAAAACTCAATTAATAAGTTGAAATGATTCCATGTGATCCACTGCCAACCTGTTATGCTTCAGGACTGCACATCAGACAAACTAACGCTTCATAGAGTTGCATCACAAGGACGAATACTTGGCCCGCTGTTAAATATTCTCTACATCAGAGATAAGGCAATAGGAATTGACAACGTATCTGAATTTACACAATATGCTCACAATGCTATTTCTAAATTATGAACTTATGATACCTCCATTGTCAAAAACCAGGTCAAGTTAGAACAAAACACCAACATACTAATAGAAATTTTTCACGAAATCTACCTCACAGTTAATACTACGAAAAGTGAATTCTTAATATTTGACAAGAGGAAAATAAAAGATTTCAATGAAAAAAACTTATGATTGCAATTAAAATGGATGAGAAACCGAATTAAAACTCTTACTGGTTAAAATTGATTTCAATTTAACCTTTTAAAGAGAAGTTAAGCATATCTTCTTAAGAGTAATGCCACAAGGAATAAAAAAAATGTGATCTTAGAAAATCCATTCCAAACAAAATTTTCAAACTGGTCTCAATTCTCTCGAATTATGTCGTTTGCGATACTCAGCCATTATTATTCACTCCATTAAGCAACCTCTTATGGTAAATTGTATTCCTGGAGAAACAGCTAAATTCGGCATTACGCTTAACATATTTTCGAGAAAAAATTTTGTTCTATTCCAGATAAAAATTGCCATTGGAATATACTCTCGTTTTTAACAAAACTACTCCCCTACTCTTTTAACAATCAAAAAATAACAATATTTTTTGAAAATAAGAAAAACAGTTCCGAGCTCTTTTTATACCGTCATCGGTACGTCCATTATTAACTTGGAATCTTTATGAGTCAAACAGAAAAAAAAGTTGTCTTAGAACCGAAGTATGACTTCTATCTAAATAAAACTCATTTGCGAGAATAACAAAACTTTAGTGGAATAATCTACCTATGGAAACTATAATCAAACAAGACAGAGAAATTTTCCCAAAACAACTTAGAATTCTTTTCCACTCATTTTATAACTTCAACCCTTATGCGTGGAGGGTTACTTGCTCAACATGGTACCACTATAATTTTGAGAGAATGAATCAGACTTATTGTTGTTGAGTTGACGTTTAAAAACGTCTTAATTTGAAGAGATTTGGTCTTGGAAATTTCGACAAAATGTGATTTTACTTAACTTTTATGTTGATCATGGAATAAGAAATTTGTAAGTGTTTACCCTGCCTGATCAATATCAGTTGTTTACTCGTTGAAATGGCTCGGAATTCAGTGTCGCTTTTTTATTTCTCTCACAGTGCTGCAGATTTTTGAATTTTTTTCCCTTGAAAGAAATTTATTCTTCAGTTATTTTCGAATTGGACAAACGGGTGCACTAAACCCCCCCCCCCCCTCCCCCACCAGTACGTTATGGAAAAGCAAGAAGTCGTTACAACATATCATTTGAGCAGCTTCCAAAAGTAAAGCTCGTCGTAAAATAATTAATTATTTTACGACGAGCTTTACTTTCGAAAGCTGTTCAAATGATATGTTATATCGGCTTCTTGCTTTTGAATAACGTACTGGTGGGGGGGGGGGGACACATACGGGGGCACAAACGGTAAAGATCCAAATTATGCACAGCTCTAAAACTTCACCTTGTCCCTATAAATTTTGAAAAAGCTTCCACTTTTTGCTAAATGATGAAGCAGCGATGCAATGAATTTTCTGTTTTATAATTATAGGATTAAAAATAAAGAGATTATCTCTAAAACTTTCAGCCATCACAGAAAAACTAAATATTGTTTGATTTTATGGCGAGGGTGGAAATAGCAAAGAGGCGATTCAAAGAGAAAGTCTTATTCATTAGTTTCCGGTCAGCAGATGTAAAAATACGGATAGTAAAATACAAAAACATACTAGATTGCGTATTTTACATAATTTATGTGGCGGTCCTTTTAGGCAATAAAAGTCGGACTTTCTTTATCTATAACCATTGTGACATCGGTTTTGGATAGAATCTCGGGAAATAATTGCACTAGCAGTTGGTGGGGATAGAGAGAAAAAATGGGATATGATCAGATTGCTCTCGGCCAGCATACGGATTTTCATATGATGTTTCTGGCAGTGGTCCGAACTTTATGGCTTTGTTTGTTATGGTGAGTTCTGTTTTGGTTAATTTTGAAAACTTTGCCTAATTTTATCTGAAAGCACTTTAAAAATAAACTCATTTATTGATACTATGTGATTAAACATTCTTGAAGAGCAGTAGTTTTCAACAACTAATATCAGATTTTAATTCAGAATAAAGATAATGGCTGAAAATTATGATGAATACTCTATCAGTTTTTTTCTAAATAAGCACATCTTCTTTGGAATATTGAACAAAATAGAACAAATTGTTGAGCAAACAAACAAACAAACAATCTCAATCGGTGCTTACCAAATGATTCTTTAGTTGAAAGCCAAACCAATTTACAAGAAAAACATAAACATAAACTACAAATTGTACGCGAACGAACTGTAAATAAACACAAACGAACCTCAAGAAAAAAGCTAACTAAGTATTTGTTAGCACATTTGCTGAAATACGCGGTGATAAGTAAAATCTGATTTCCTATATTACCTCAGGGAAAAGGATTCTAATCGACCCAGAAGGTCGATGGTAAAAACGAAATAGCTAATCGTCTATATATATATATATATATATATATATATATATATATATATATATATATATCGAAATTCCTAAATCTTTATGTGTACTAAAATATAAATTACCCTCTAGTTTATTACTCATATCATGCATATTACAACTAAGGTTATAATGACTTTTTATTATTCACGTATAAATATGTTCCCGCTAGTCTACTAAATTATTTCATATTTTGTTCACCGTAATTTATTATAGATAAACATAATCTCGATTAACAATCTGAATTCAAGTTACCGTTGTAAACTCTCTTTATATACAGAGACAAATTCTAGATTGGATCCGCACTGTGATTCCAATAAGCAAAATTAGCAAATTTTGTATAAGTACGGATTCGCTCCGCAATTCCCTTGTAATTCTAAGATAACGTATTCGCAATACTAATACAATTCTAATTGCTAAACTCAGCTATAACATGGCGCAGTCAGCATTAAAAGACAGCGGCAAATCCCCACTCGGAATTCAACCCTTTTGGGAAAAGGCAACTCTAGAGCCCCCACTTCGATGGGAATACCGGAGGACGCAACTCAAACTCGAATTTCTTGCTCGCGAAGGAATTGTAGTGGACCTTCTCTTGGCCGATCCTCCAGAGCATGCTCTTCTGAAGATTCTGAACCAGCATATGAAGATGCAGTCGAAAACCCTACCGCACAATGCGAACGAGATCGACGTACTCGTAACGAATAAGCAAAGACGGCGTGGAAAAATCATTCTCAACGTATTACGGCGGTAGGCATTCTATGCGGAGATAAACCGTGGCAACTTTTTGATCGAAAAGCATCTTCATTGATGTACTTGATTTTGGGAACGGAAGAGCGACGAGTCATCAATTCTAAAAACTCGACTGTTAACCTAGACGAAATCTCAACAAGAAATCTTTGGGATGTTCTGAATAAAACTTTTATTCGAATCAATAATATAACTTTCGACCGATATCTCTTTCTTACACGAAAACAGCAAAAAGGGGAACCGATTGAGAAATTCTACGGTCACGTCAAAGAACTCTCCGAGAATTGCGATCTGGGAGAAAAGGTGGATACAAGTATCAGAGACGTTTTTGTCGCAAACATGCAAATTGAAGACATCCAAAAAGAACTCCTCAAAGAAACGGTGGAACCTGATAAAGCCTTAGCAATAGCAATCAACATTGAAATGGGTACCCTTAATCAACTTAAAATGAATGCAAGCAAAACTGAACTCCGTTCAACTGTTAATCAAGTACAACGGATGCGCATCTTGAATGCTACTCCTTTTTCTACTATGAATACCACTGCACGGAAAAAGCCCACAACTTGTCACTTTTGTGGAATGAGTTGGACCCCAGAACATCGCAATAGATGTCCTGCACGTGGAAAAAAATGCAATAACTGTGGTATTGAAAACCTCTTCGCAAAGGTTTGTCGAAAACCTGAAGATTCTAACTCCTACCCAAAACCTAAGCCACGGGTTAATAATGTTGAAAAAGATGATCAAATTGAGGATGTTAATCAAGTTTCGGCCGATTTTGATCCCGATTTGGCACCAAACTACTCATCAGATGAAGATAATTGTGTAGCTTCAGTATCTTCGGTAGATTTTACAACTCCTTTAGACGCAGTCAATCTCCCTGTAGTGTTCAGGAACACAGCAACAAATGTTCTGGTGGATTCGGGTAGCGTATGTACAATAATAAACGAGTCATTGGCAGATTCAATCATTTCCCAATACCCAAATTCGAAATGGATACGCTAAGTGAATCCCAAAAAATTGAAAACTTCCTCTAACGAGCCCATTCAAACGCTAGGCATCCTCCAAACGTCAATTCAAAGCAACAATTGGTAAGCGAATCCAATAGAAATTCAAGTAGTGGCAGATGGTCACCGTTCTCTATTGGGTAGAGATTTATTTCCTGCTCTCGGACTTTCCATTCAACAAGCTAATAATCAACAGACAGTTAATCAGGTAGATCAAGAATACTGTCCAATCAAAAAACAAATTGCAACCGATTTTCCTGACTTAATCTCCAGAATCAGTAAGTCCAAATCACATACCGTTCGTTCAAAATTTAAAAGAAATTTTACTCCATCACACCAAAAAGGTCGTCCTGTCCCTATAAATTTATTAGACAAAGTATCTGAGGAATTGAAAAAACTTTCAGAACAAGGACACATCGAAAAATTACAGGAATAATCTGATAAGAACTTTATTTCTCCAATTATAATCACGGTTAAGAAGGACAAATCAGTAAAGCTAGCTCTTGATTCTAAAGTTCTGAACAAAGCAATTCAGTAAGCAAAAATAAGTACTTAAGCAAAAATACTTAAGCAAAAATAAGTATCAAATGCCAAACATAGATAGCCTTATCGATTGTATTTCACAACATATTAACGATTCTAATCATGGTGATAATGTTTATTTTTCTACAATTGACATAAAATATGCATATAGCCAACTAAACTTGCATCCGGATACCGCACAACATTGTAATTTCAATATCATTTGTGGCGACGCAACAGGTACGTATCATTTTAAAACGGGATTTTATGGTCTTACGGATATGCCGGCAGAATTTCAAAAAGCGATGGATTACACACTAGTTAGCTTGTCTAATACATACTGTTTTCTCGATGACATAATTGTAGTTAGCAAAGGTACTAAGAAATCGCACATCCATTACGTTTACAAATGCCTATAGAACCTTGACGCTGATAACGTCAGAATTAATTTAAGCAAATGTCACTTCGCAAAACACCAAATAAATTGGCTTGGTTTCACATTTTCGCAAATTGGCGTTAAACCTATAGCACCAAAGACAGCAGCAATTGCAGAAATTAAAGCTCCCAAAACATTGAAACAATTACGATCATTCTTAGGTAGCGTTCATCATTTAAGTAAATATTTTCCCAATCTTGCTAAAAATATGTCACCCTCTCCGGCCCTTATTAAAGAAAAATGAAAAATTTGTTTCGAGCATATTAAAACCGTAATCGCAAACGCTACAGAAAACTCTCATTTTAATCCAACATTGGAAACGCGAATCGAATGCGATGTATCCCGCCAAGGCTTCGGCGCTGCGCTTGAACAATTCGATTGTGAAGGGTGGAAAACGGTGGTTTTTGCTTCTCGCTTCCTTAATAATAATCAAGAACGTTACAGTATAAATGATCTCGAATTACTTGGTGTGGTTTGGGTCATTGAATAGTTTAAATATTATATTTTTGGACAAAGTTTTACAGTCCTGACAGATCAAAGAGCACTCCTTTCAGTTTTAAAATCTCACCGTTCAAATAAATCTTACAATAGCCGATTAACACGATGGGTTGATCGTTTGTTATCTTTTGATTTTAATATAGAACACATTCCCGGCACTAGAATGGGTTTAGTTGATTATATTTTGCGCCAACCGAATCAAAAAGCAAAAAGCATTACCCACTTTGATGAGGAATTTATGGTAGCAACAATTTCCCGCATTCGCGACAAAATTACATCCTTCTTCCGTCACTCAAATAAAATTCCTTTCAATAAGCCGCAAACTACCAGTAAATATAAATTACAAGTAGACAAGACGCGCGTCCACTCTTGCAAACTTGCTAAAAGTAGCACGCATAATTCAAATGCCTCAAATAATTCATTCACTACTCGAGCAAAAGTAAACAATTACAATTCAAAATTCATTGCTGCCTTTGATTGCCACGCCAATCAATTGATTAAAACTAACACTGCACTCGCATCGCAAATCCACTCGCCAAATTTCAATTGTAATTTCACCGCAACTCCAGAACAAAAAGTGCATCATATAACAATGTCTACAAACGAGTCCTCACAAAACAGTCCTACAGCTTCTCCGCAAACTCCCCGAGTGACGTTCCGTTCCCTCTCAACCTCTATAGCGACTACAAGTACGAGCAACAACAACAACACTCAGGCCTCATCGTCAACCGAAAATCGTGACATTGAACTTTCTCGGGAGGAGATTTTTGAAAACAATCTCAATCAACTGTTTACCAAGTCCTTCCTCGCAGTCCTCACTAGCAAGGATGCGGTGACTAAAGAAATTAGAGATTGCGTCATTCAAGACGACGAGGCTCGATGCAAGGACAAGGAGGTCAGCCCAGATGTCCACTCATTCTGAAAAGATCTCCGCGTAAAGTCTGGCTCCTTGTGTGTTGACCAACGCGTCGCCATTCCTAATTCAATCAAGGAGGCTGTATTGGAATCAATGCACATGACACACCCCAGTAGTTGGGGAATGATTTCTCTTTCCCAATATGCTTGGAGACCATACATGCACAGGGAAATTTTGGCCAAAACCTCTGATTGTGTCACGTGTACAGATATTGGTAAGAATCTCAAACGTATTGTACCAAAATCTGAATGGTATCCACATAAAGCTTGTCAGGAACCTAATGAAGAAATTCAAATTGACTTTGGGGGTCCGATAAAAAATGACAAAGATAAAGATGTCTATTTTCTAACAAGTATCGACCGTTATTGAAAGTATCCGACAGTTAGAATTTTTGAAAAAGCTAATGGGGCAAATGTAGTAAAATTTCTTCGAGATTATGCATATACTCATGGAACTCCACGAACAATACGTCTCGATCAAGCATCTTGTCTAGTAGGTAAACAAGTTACAAATTAATGTAACGAAAATAATATTAACATTATCGACGCTCCGGTCGGCGACCATAGAGCAATTGGATTAGTGGAGCGAATGATTCAAACAATAAAACGACGTTTATCTTGTATGAAAGCTGAAAATAAAGATACATTCTCAACGTCCAAAGCAATTAAACAAATAATTTCAGCTTCACGTTTAACAAAACAGAAAACTACAAAGATAACACCGTTTGAAGCTCACTTCGGTCGTCCTGCAAATACTTCTTTACGGAATATTAGCACTACTCCCTCAAGTTTAAACTTAACTTATGAAAAATCATTAATCACTATTAAGATACCGATACAGTTCCTGCAGACAATTTCCTGGATGAAGCCGGATGGGTCAACCCCAAAAGAAGTGATCTCGAAATCGAAAAAACCATGTGTAGGGCACAGCAGGACGCAGGCTGCCGCTTTCGAGATTCAGACAACAAGGAATCGCGGTTCAACATTCATCCAAAACTCACGGACCGCATTCCCCGAAAAGAAAAATCACTCAATGTCAAGCTGGCTCGGAAACTCCCTAACAAAAAGAGAGTGAAACGCCAACTCGCTGGCTTATATGAAGTTTTGCAACCTGGATCCTTTGTGACAAAATCCTCCCCTACAACGACAATCATTAATGAACCAGGCCGATCTCCCGTGAAAGTTCGTGATAGTGATTTAGCAAAGTTCGGTACAAAGCCGAAAGATCAACAAATTTGTGGACGTATGCGCAACGGCGTACTGCACCATACGAACAGACTACGGAAACGAAGATCGCAAAACACAGCAACGATTTGAAGAAACAAAAGAGGAGAGAGATCAAAATTCGTCACCGTCATCGTGATACCACTTCTGTCGTCTCTTCGGTAAACTCAAATGTTGCACGCGCCCTCACAGTCCGCAAACCTGCAACGCCCCAACCTAAACGTCGTCGCAACACTGGTTCCTTGGACGAACCAGATGATAATGCAACAACTTCTTAGCAACCAATAATTTCAATAGTACCCGCTCCGCCAATGCCTACATCACAAGAGCAGCAGGAATCGTCTGTGCCTTCCGATCAACAAGAACAAAATGCAGGTCGCAAACGAAAACGACCTAATTTTACGGTTTCACAGACGCGGACATCTCCCCCACCTGTACTTTGGCCTTATCTAGCTCGACAAAACCAAAGAAGCGAAAAACGAAAAAGGAGAAGAAAAGTTCAACGATTACATATTCAGTAGTAACAATGGTTCAGGAGGCGGAACAGTCACGGATCCCATCCCCACCTAGGCCCGATATTCAGATAGGACAAACTTCACCACCTGAATCCCGGATCAGATATTATGAATATGAACAATAACGCGAATTGTAAGTTTGGGACGCTGAAAATGAAATTTAGTATAAGCTGTTAAAACTCTGCAAACTCTACTAAACTACATTATCTTATTCATTTCAGCTATTCGCTCGGCGAACCCAATTTCCATTGTGTGTGTGATGAACTTTATTTATTTTAATTGTTGTTCAATCTATAATTCACAATTTGTCAATGTATTCGCCCCGCGAATCCTATTTATTGTGTATGTGCCTTTAATTTATACACTCAAATCTGATTCATTTACGCGTTCATAATCCTATAAAGTATTCGCTCTGCGAATCCAATATTTAGTGGGGTTTTCTTACTCCATGCGCTACAATTGCCCTTCAAGTTCTCTCTGTCTTTTAAAATTAACATTCGCGGCACCTTTCCAGTCACAGTTTCCATTGTGTTCATCCAATTTATCCACTTCTTTGTTTGATTTTAAAATTCTAAATACATTTAAAACTTTTCTTGTCATGGGGAAAATGTGATACATATGAATGTCTATATATAAATCGAAATTCTTAATCTTTATGTGTATTAAATTATAAATTAACCTCTAGTTTATTATTCATATCATGCATATTACAACTAAGGTTATTATGACTTTTTATTATTCACGTATAAATATGTTCCCGCTAGTCTACTAAATTATTTCATATTTTGTTAACCGTAATTTATTATAGATAATCATAATCTCGATTAACAATCTGAATTCAAGTTACCTTTGTAAACTCTCTTTATTTACAGAGACAAATTCTAGATCGGATCCGCACTGTGATTCCAATAAGCAAAATTAGCAAATTTCGTATAAGTAAGGATTCGCTCCGCAATTCCCTTGTAATTCTAAGATATCGTATTCGCAATACTAATACAATTCTAATTGCTAAACTCAGCTATAACAAGGTCCAAGTAGATTCTTACCCGCACAGTTCTCCGAACAACTTACAATAGGTAAAAAAAACTAAAGGACAGATTTATCGCTTCAGGTAAAAACTTTTAATTTAAGATACTAACTGTCAGATTGTAGTTTTCTAAGGCAAGCAATTTTTTTCTCATGCCGGTAGAGGACATGGGTAGATTTATTAAAAATATCTAAAAAATAGAAACTTAACATAGCAACTGAATATGATTGCACAGTTTTTCACAAAAAAATTACAATTTCAAAAAACAGTTTAAGGAATGATATTTTTTTTCAAATCCAGTAATTTTTGTGAACCATGATAAGCATATAAATAGAAATGCTAACCATGTTACACATATGCGATATATATCAAAAGTATCGGAAAACTCTGAAAAACTCGTCTCAGATACAAGGAACCAAGATGAAAAAAATCGCGCAAAATAGTTTTTAAGAACAGTAGGAAACAAGTTATATCTTCCATGACGCTTGCAGTATCTTTGCCAGATACTGCCTTTTTTCTCAAGCAAGGTATTTTCAAAAATGAAACCTTTAGAATCTGTTTTTAATGGTGATTCAGGATGTTTCTCTGATCAAAATTAAAGGAGTTCCTTGAACTCAAAACTGATAATCCAGCAAGAATTTTAATCGCTTATTTTCATTTGTTAGATTATTGAAACCTGTACAAAAAGTAATCTATAATCTGTTGAATCAACCACAGCAAACGAGGGTTGATGCAAAATTATACCATGATTCTTTTTTTGAAAGGTTCTCACAGCAATTTTTACTAAGTTTTGAAAGAATTTGAGAGAATCGTTCAAGATTTGAATGCTCTTGTCAGTAAAATTATCGTAGGATCAAAATGAAACCACTTAATCAAAATGAAACTACCAAAATTTGGTAGTTCTCTGCGGTAATCACTTAAACCCCTTAAAAAGACTGATTCATGAGATATAGCTCTGATGATGCACGTGCAAACTTAATCCATGGTTTTACCGATTATATTTCCATTATATCATTTTCCTACAAACTACCAAATTGAAATATTTTTTAATGCTCAAGCTACATAAGAAGAAAAAGTTTATTCCAATT